>NC_041218.1:33498044-33499629 GCF_002837175.3 Physeter macrocephalus
GAACCAGGAAGAAATAGAAAATATAAACAGACCAATCACAAGCACTGATACTGAAACTGTGATTAAAACTCTTCCAACAAACAAAAGCCCAGGACCAGATGGCTTCACAGGTAATTCTGTCAAACATTTAGAGAAGAGCTAACGACTACCCTTCTGAAACTCTTCCAAAATATAGCAGAGGGAGGAATACTCCCAAACTCATTCTACGAGGCCACCATCACCCTGATACCAAAACCAGAAAAAGATATCACAAAAAAAGAAAACTAGAGGCCAATATCACTGATGAACATAGATGCAAATATCCTCAACAAAATACTAGCAAACAGAATCCAACAGCACATTAAAAGGATCACACACCATGATCAAGTGGGATTTATGTCAGGAATGCAGGGATTCTTCAATATATGCAAATCAATTAATGTAATACACCATATTAACAAACTGAAGGAGAAAAACCATATGATCATCTCAATAGATAAATCTGGTAAAGTTGCAGGATACAAAATTAATGCACTTCTGAAATCTCTTGCATTCCTACACACTAATAATGAAAAATCTGAAAGAGAAATTAAGGAAACACTCCCATTTACCACTGCAACAAAAAGAGTAAAATACCTAGGAATAAACCTACCTAGGGAGACAAAAGACCTGTATGCAGAAAACTATAAGATTGATGGAAAAAATTAAAGATGATACAAACAGATGGAGAGATATACCATGTTCTTGGATTGGAAGAATCAACAAAATGACTCTACTACCCAAAGCAATCTACAGATTCAATGCAATCCCTATCAAACTACCAATGCATTTTTCACAGAATTAGAACAAAAAATTTCACAATTTGTATGGAAACACAAAAGACCCCGAATAGCCAAAGCAATCTTGAGAAAGAAAAACGGAGCTGGAGGAATCAGGCTCTGTGACGTCAAACTATACTACAAAGCTACCTTAATCAAGACAGTATGGTACTGGCACAGAAACAGAAATATAGATCAATGGAATAGGATGGAAAGCCCAAAGAAAAACCCACGCACATATGGTCACCTTATTTTTGATAAAGGAGGCAAGAAAACACAATGGAGAAAAGACGGCCCTTCAATTAAGTGGTGCTGGGAAAACTGGATAGCTACATGTAAGGGAATGAAATTAGAACACTCCCTAACACCATACACAAAAATAAACTCTAAATAGATTAAAGACCTAAATGTAAGGCCAGACACTATAAAACTCTTAGAGGAAAACATAGGCAGGACACTCTACAATGTAAATCACAGCAAGATCCTTTTTGATCCACCTCCTAGAGAAATGTAAATAAAAACAAAAATAAACAAATGGGACCTAATGAAACTTAAAAGCTTTTGCACAGTAAAGGAAGTCATAAACAAGACAAAAAGACAGGGCTTCCCTGGTGGCGCAGTGGTTGCGCGTCCGCCTGCCGATGCAGGGGGGCCGGGTTCGCGCCCCGGTCTGGGAGGATCCCACGTGCCGTGGAGCGGCTGGGCCCGTGAGCCATGGCCACTGAGCCTGCGCGTCCGGAGCCTGTGCTCTGCGACGGGAGAGGCCGCAGCAGAGGAAGGCCCGCATG
>NC_041218.1:33499984-33500793 GCF_002837175.3 Physeter macrocephalus
AACCAGGAAGAAATAGAAAATATAAACAGACCAGTCACAAGCACTGAAAATAAAATTCTGGTTACAATTCTTCCAACAAACAAAAGCCCAAAACCAGATGGCTTCACAGGCAAATTCTATAAAACATTTAGTGAAGAGCTAACACCAATCCTTCCCAAACACTTCCAAAATATAGCAGAGAGAGGAATACTCCCAAACTCATTCTACGAGGCCACCATCACCCTGATACCAAAACCAGAAAAAGATATCACAAAAAAAGAAAACTAGAGGCCAATATCACTGATGAACATAGATGCAAATATCCTCAACAAAATACTAGCAAACAGAATCCAACAGCACATTAAAAGGATCACACACCATGATCAAGTGGGATTTATGTCAGGAATGCAGGGATTCTTCAATATATGCAAATCAATTAATGTAATACACCATATTAACAAACTGAAGGAGAAAAACCATATGATCATCTCAATAGATTCAGAGAAAGCTTTTGACAAAATTCAACACCCATTTATGATAAAAACTCTCCAGAAAGTGGGCATAGAGGGAACATACCTAAACATAATAAAGGCCATATATGACAAACCCACAGACAGTATCGTTCTCAGTGGTGAAAAATTGAAACCATTTCCAGTAAGATCAGGAACAAGACAAGGTTGCCCACTCTCACCACTATTATTCAACATAGTTTTGGAAGTTTTAGCCCCAGCAATCAGAAAAGAAAAAGAAATAAAAGGAATCCAAATCAGAAAAGAAGAAGTAAAACTGTCACTGTTTGCAGATGATATGATATTATACATAGAGAATCC
>NC_041218.1:33501538-33507773 GCF_002837175.3 Physeter macrocephalus
ATGAAAAATCTGAAAGAGAAATTAAGGAAACACTCCCATTTACCACTGCAACAAAAAGAGTAAAATACCTAGGAATAAACCTACCTAGGGAGACAAAAGACCTGTATGCAGAAAACTATAAGATTGATGGAAAAAATTAAAGATGATACAAACAGATGGAGAGATATACCATGTTCTTGGATTGGAAGAATCAACAAAATGACTCTACTACCCAAAGCAATCTACAGATTCAATGCAATCCCTATCAAACTACCAATGCATTTTTCACAGAATTAGAACAAAAAATTTCACAATTTGTATGGAAACACAAAAGACCCCGAATAGCCAAAGCAATCTTGAGAAAGAAAAACGGAGCTGGAGGAATCAGGCTCTGTGACGTCAAACTATACTACAAAGCTACCTTAATCAAGACAGTATGGTACTGGCACAGAAACAGAAATATAGATCAATGGAATAGGATGGAAAGCCCAAAGAAAAACCCACGCACATATGGTCACCTTATTTTTGATAAAGGAGGCAAGAAAACACAATGGAGAAAAGACGGCCCTTCAATTAAGTGGTGCTGGGAAAACTGGATAGCTACATGTAAGGGAATGAAATTAGAACACTCCCTAACACCATACACAAAAATAAACTCTAAATAGATTAAAGACCTAAATGTAAGGCCAGACACTATAAAACTCTTAGAGGAAAACATAGGCAGGACACTCTACAATGTAAATCACAGCAAGATCCTTTTTGATCCACCTCCTAGAGAAATGTAAATAAAAACAAAAATAAACAAATGGGACCTAATGAAACTTAAAAGCTTTTGCACAGTAAAGGAAGTCATAAACAAGACAAAAAGACAGGGCTTCCCTGGTGGCGCAGTGGTTGCGCGTCCGCCTGCCGATGCAGGGGGGCCGGGTTCGCGCCCCGGTCTGGGAGGATCCCACGTGCCGTGGAGCGGCTGGGCCCGTGAGCCATGGCCACTGAGCCTGCGCGTCCGGAGCCTGTGCTCTGCGACGGGAGAGGCCGCAGCAGAGGAAGGCCCGCATGCCAAAAAAAAAAAAAAAAAAAAAAAAAAAAAAGACAAAAAGACAACCTCCATAATGGGAGAAAATATTTGCAAATGAAGCAACTGACAAAGGTTTAATCTCCAAAATTTACAAGCAGCTCATGCAGCTCAATATCAAAAAAACAAACTACCCAATCCAAAAGTGGTCAGAAGACCTAAACAGACATTTCTCCAAAGAAGATATACAGATTGCCAACAGACACATGAAAGGACGCTCAACATCGCTAATCATTAGAGAAATGCAAATCAAAATTAAAGTGAGGTATCAGCTCACACCGGTCAGAATGCCCATCATCAAAAAACCTACAAACAATAAATGCTGGAGAGGGTGTGAAGAAAAGGGAACCCTCTTGCACTGTTGGCGGGAATGTAAATTGATACAGTCACTATGGAGAACAGTATGGAGGTTCTTTAAAAAACTACAAATAGAACTACCATACAACCCAGCAATCGCACTACTGGGCATGTACCCTGAGAAAACCATAATTCAAAAAGAGTCATGTACCACAATGTTCACTGCAGCTCTATTTACAATAGCCAGGACATGGAAGCAACCTAAGCATAGCACAGGGAGATCAGCTTGGTGCTTTGTGACCACCTAGAGGGGTGGGATAGGGAGGGTGGGAGGGAGAGGCAAGAGGGAGGAGTTGTGGGGATATATGTATACATATAGCTGATTCACTTTGTTATACAGCAGCAACTAACAACATTGTAAAGCAATTATATTCCTATAGAGATGTTAAAAAATGTATATGATATATACTTATCTTATATAGAGATTAAAATGAGATGATTTGCAACAGGAAGCCAAGTGACTATAACCAGAGTTTGTCTAAAGATCCAGTTCTATGCAAGATGCTATTAAAGTGTCTCAGAGAATTTAAACTTGACTTTGACAAGGATACTTCTAATGTGATGGAACACCCTGCACTTTTCTAAATATCTTGAAGAAGGTGAACACTGCAAACCTTTGTCTTTATGACATCTTATTTGAGAACAGGGAAAATTATCAACAGATGTTCCCATGAACCCCAAATCAGAATGTTACTGGACCCTGAGAATCCCTTCCCTTAAGACAGGGAGAAGTTGGACACATTTTAAATCCCTGTGCATCATCAGTTCATAAGTTAAGTTGAATTAAGAAATGGCAGCAAGAAACATGGTGACATGGAAAATATATCAGCAGGGTTTATCAGAAACTGTATATTTGTGAGAAAAAGAGCAGTTCAGCTCCCAAATAAATCGAGATAAGTGAAATGTTCATAAATGTTAACCTAAACCAGACAATCTGAAATTTGGCTAGATTAAGAAGCTGTGGGACTTCCCTGGTGTTCCAGTGGTTGAGAATCCGTCTTGCAATGCAGGGGATGCTGGTTCCATCCCTGGTCGGGGAACTAAGATCCCACATGCTGCGGGACAACTAAGCCTGCGCGCCACAACTAGAGAGCCCGTGCACCACAACTAGAGCCCGCATGCCGCAGCTACAGAGGCCAAGAGCTCTGGAGCCCGCGCGACACAACTAGAGAGGAGCCCGTGCGCCGCAAGAAAAAAATCCCACGTGCCGCATATAAGACCTGACACAGCCAGTAAATAAATAACTATTTTTCAAAAAAGAGAAGCTGTAAAATTAACTACATTTGTCTTCTGGCCCACAGATAAAGATCAATGCAAGTTTTGAGAGGGTCTGCACTCAGGCCAATTTGCACAAATCCAAATGTTAAACAATATATGAATAGTCTCCTGTAACAATTACAACTTTCTCCCTTCCCATTTCTCCACCGCAAATTATTCTTAGGTAGGCCAGGTCTTTCAGCTTTTAATCAAACAAATGATTCTTTAAAGAAAGAGCTACACTATGAGTTTTCATATAGTCCAATGTTTATAACTAGTATTTTCTGTTTGTTTTTAACTTTTTCAACGAATTTTTTCAAATAAGAAATGCCATTTAACTGCCTTTGCAAACGTCCATGGGACTTGGTTAGCCATGTTTTATTTCACGTAAGATTCAGCAAAGAGCTGTCTTATGATGCTTCTTTTATTAAGGCAATAGTCATTTTATCATTATTAAGGCAATATAAATTTTAAAATTCCTCTATTTTAAGAAAATGTATTGATTACCCTCAGCTTTGGACCTTCTTTTTCCTTTATACTTAGCTGAAACTAGACTATGAAATAGAAAGTGATTAAGGGTAGAGATAAACAGAGACAATGTACTTTTATAGTATTTTTCTTATTCAAAAATAAAAATCACCACAAGAAAAGAGAAGTGGGAAATGGTATTAGTCCCATGGTACCTGGCACTTCCATACCAACATACATGTTTGTTGAGCTGAGTTAGCCAAATATTAGAAACCCAGATGTCAAGGAGAAGTAGGCAGATTGAGCCCTAAATATACTTGGACAAGATAATTTCCATTTTCCTAAATCTAATTATTTGAACACTGTTATGAGATCAGATCATAAATGCTGTATCTGTTACAGGAAATGAATAGAAATATTGCATGCATAGTAGTAGACATTCAGCAAATACTAGTGAAATTGAATTAATAATAATATGCAAAAGCTTAGTCTTTGCAGGGTAAAAACTCAGTACAAATAAAATTGGGAAGTTCCATGATCATCATTGTCGAATGTATCTTTATAAAGGACTGAGATTCTCTCTTTAAAAACTGCCTGTGTACAGGCACTAAGAATAGCATCAAGATTTATATAATGCATAAGGCTTATTCAAGGCATCCACAGAGAGTCAGCAAAGTAAGAGCAACAATAAGGAGAGTATGAACTCTTCGTCGCATTAAGGAATGATGTTAAATTGGGCAGAGAGAGAATTTTAATGAAAATAAAAATGTACTCACAATGAAAAATGTCTTTAAATGAGGTTGCTTTCTGTTTTCAATCTGTTAATTTTCTACAATGTTCTGTGTCATACAAAGACTATAGTAAATCAGATCAGACAAGAGCACATTTACTCTGTAGGGTCTTCCAACAGATGCAAAGTGAGGCAGTTATCCATAGTGACAATGACTGAATGATCAAGATTCCTCATTAGAATAATATGCCGCGTGTGTTAGAGTACCTGGTTGAAGCAATATTTCACTTTGCTCAGATCTCTTTCTGTTTCTTTCACAAAATAGATGAGTTTATAAAGTCCCAGACAATTTTGCTACCTAAGTGGTGCCATCTCTCACACGTGTACCCTTTAGAATGAAATAAATGTGTACCCAGAGGTGCCCACTACCACTCATGGCTGGCTGGCAAAGGTTCTATTATATTAAAAGAGCATTGAATCAACATCAGGAATAAAATATATATACAGTGCTCCTTGATGCCTATCACCTGGCTAGACAGTTATGAAATATGAACTAAGTTATTCTAGGGAGGAAAGAAAAAGGATCTAACTTAGTTCTTTAATCTCTCCCTCTTCATCCTTCAAGTCTCAGAAGTGGTACCCTCTCCTTCAAGAAGCAAACTTCTTCCCCCAGTTTGGATCAGGAAGCCCTCCTTTGCACTCCAAAGTATTGCATGTTTCCCTCATATAATCAGAGCACTTAACACTCTGTCTCCCTTCAGTAGACACAAGAGTTCAATGGGGACAAGGACTTTGACATTTTTTTAAATCATAATATTCATAAGAACCTGTATAAGGCCAGGTTCATATTAGAGAGTTAGGAAGTGTTTACTGAAATGATGAAGAGACCAAGCTAGGAAATTACATTCATCCCTCTTCTTTCATGAGTAGAGAAATTACAGGCCATGTATGTCCTCATTCATTCATTCACTGAGTTTCAGTGATATAGTAGACACTATGCAAAATGCTAGAGATATTACAGTAAAGCAGTAAGCTTAAAAATTTCGGTACAATTTAATAAATGTTGCTAAAGGTAAAAATATATGCGTCAACAGAGGTGGAGAAATATTGTACAGCCTATCAGAGGGGGCTTCCCAGGAGGTCACATTTGAGTTGGGTTGTGAAAGATGTGCAAGCACGGAGGAGGGAAGACAGACTTCTGGGCAGAGGGTCATGAGAAAACATGGCATGTTCAAGAAATGAAAAGGAGGGGAACGAGATTGTGACAGAAACCAAGGTTGGCAAGATAGAAGCAGCTTATGCTGTGCTAAGTAATCTGGAATCTGGGCTTTATCTTTAGTGGAATGGGAACCAACGAAGAAGACCTTTAAGCAGAGGAGTGATGTTATCAGATCTAGTTAGACATAAGGTTCTACAATTAGCATGGAAGAGAATGGATACATTTAATGGGGTTTGAGACACTAAGGACAAGGAGGTGGAGACTCAGGTGGGAACCACTGACCTAAACGATCATTAGGTAAATCAAATGGAAGAAAAAGTAAAATTAAACAAGATAAACATTTCCTTTCCCTGGGATGCTTATACTCTACTTCTCCTGTAGAAGTTGTCAAATTCTTGGGAAAATAAATCGTACTTTTCTTTGAAGTCTAATCTTTAAATAACAACATTCTTATTGTCTTATAGTCATAATAATTGAGTAAGAGTAAGTAAATAATGTTGCAGACTGAAGGACTTTCCATACCTGAGACGCTTTGCCTGTTGGAATCTGAGTCCCCATTACTGGAGTTAGAATTGTTGGAGGAGTTGTTGTCAACCCCTCCCAGAAGGGGGCGCAAGTGGCTTACTGAGACTTGTTCAATGAATGATGTTCCATACTTGCGAAAATACCACCATTCAAATATCTAGAACAGAAAGATAATAAGCGTGATTAGGGTCCTTGTTACCAGCTATGATTTTGTACATGCCCATAATTGTGTTGCATTTACTAATTATACCCACCTTAAACACTGGTTTAAACATTTTTATTCCAAAAAAATTGTTTAATTCTAAAAATTAAGAAGTTTGATAAAAGTAAATACCAATTACATTTTAACTTCTCAATGCTGTTTTGCCCACTTAATATTGGCTTTTAAGGAAAATTTATAGCTACAATCCTGGTGAAAGAACATTGTTAAGAGCTGCTCATTATTTTCCTCCAAATTTACATACTATTCTGATAATAAAATCACCATAGCTAAAAAACAATTCCAGAAATGAATACCAACAAGCCAGTTTTAGAAGTATGGCTTATGAAATATTCCAATTCTTGGCATTTTATATTCTGATAAAGTCATAACTGAATCCATTTTTTTTTTTTTTTTTTTTTTTTT
>NC_041218.1:33507990-33528240 GCF_002837175.3 Physeter macrocephalus
CGCGGGTTCGTGCCCCGGTCCGGGAATATCCCACATGCCGCGGAGCGGCTGGGCCCGTGAGCCATGGCCGCTGGGCCTGCACGTCCGGAGCGTGTGCTCCGCAACGGGAGAGGCCCCAGCAGTGAGAGGCCCGCGTACCGCCAAAAAAAAAAAAAGCATCTCCCTAGAGAAATCCGGCTTTACAGAAAGAATAAAAGTCATCCTATTTCATGTATCGAGGGCACCCAACTGCTGAGAGATTCAGTAGCGTCCCACCTGCTGAGTGTGCTTTGTAAATGCTAGCATCTGTTGTACACCATTAATGTTTCCTAGCTCACAAGCTTACCAGTTGTTATGTGCTGTTTGCAAGGGAAAAAAGAAATAACTTTCATTAATAAAAGGAAAGAAGCACGGATGCTCACATGACTAGACTGAAATCAGGGCTCCTGAGCACGGGGAAAGCCAGCCACCTCCCCCAATCGTTTTACCTGTCCCTACCCCCAAACCCCCTCTGAACACTTTCCCACCACTGTTTGAAGCTGCTCTCCCCACATCCTTTCCTTGGCTTCCCTGATTTGCGATTCGTTCCTTAAGCAGTCACAAATCACTACACAGAAGAAATTTAAGAATCAACTATATCCCAGAGTCTCCTAAGATAACTATACTATAGTTTTGTAATATAATATAGAATGTGGAAATAACATAGACTTAATTACCTTTATCCTTACTTATTTCATAAAAACAAGATTTTGTTATCTTCTGTGGAACGGACTTTGGGCTATCATTTAAAAATTGATATTTTGCTCTACCAAAAATTTCTTTAAAAGGACAGAAAGAACATCTACAAATGACCAGAAGGAACTCTTTTTTTTTTTCAGAAGGAACTCTTAATCAAACCAAATGTTTGCAATCCTATAACAGGAAAACTTGATTTAATTCCAAAGGGTTATTCCTTTTGATTATATGAATTTTCACATGTTAAAACATTTAAATAATTTGACTGAGAAGACAGGGAGAATACAATATGAAAGCTAAGAACGGATAGGACCAGTCTGTAACATCTGGAATGCTAGGAATAAAAGATCTTGCTTGAAGAAAGCAGAAAGTTCAAGAATGGCAAATTTACTAACCCATGGATCTAGAAGGGAATTTGTAACCTCAAGTGAGTTATTTAATCTATTTTAACATCAGTTTTTTCAACTGTAAAGCGGAAATCATATTTGTTATTTACCCTTGAGGGTCCTCAATTTCACACTCATGTAAAACACCTAGATTCAAACCCCATGTAAAAGACCTAGTTCAGTGCCTTCTGCATAGTTGGTTCCCAAAAGCAATACCAAAGCTATCATTTATTACATGGATGCTGTACATAGTCAGCACACCTCACATACTGCTGTGGGGCACCCCTCTTCTTGCCGGTCTACAATTCAGGATAGTACAGCATCTTGTTACTAAATGGTTGGCTGAGAGCCGTGGTAATCATTGTGAAAAAGGAGACTGCTCTCCATTTGGTCCTGACCACCCAAAAAAGATTCATGGCTTTGCCTTTATTAGAAGAGATGGAAGGCTCCAAAGGACCCAGAACAATGGTCACAGAACTGGCAATGGCTCTCAATCACTTGTGGGGTAGAGTTTTCTTTGCCCCAAGTCTTTACTCTGCTTTCTATTTTATGCTGTTAAGGCATCTGCCAGGCCTTCATTCATTCATTTACACAGCACTAAATGCTCCATTCCAGGCATGGGCTGTGCTCCAGGTCCACAGAACACAGATGTAGGCCCTGCTACTACCAGTGCATGCCACAGACCCACAATGCCTCTCACAAGTTGCTCCCATTCACCACCCCCCCAAAAAAAAAAACCACTTTGGGACTCTTTCAGATTTCTCAGTTTCTCTAGCAGAATCGGAGAACATCAGCACTAAAAGGGACCCTAAAGGACCATGAACAGTTTCATTTAGAGATGAGGAATGAGGGCTACATGTCAAGGTGTGGTGACCTGACCAGAGTCACATAGCTAATTAAGTAGTTATTTAGCCTGAAGCCCCAGCTCTTGAGCCACTAATCTTACTAGGGCCCTAAAACAAGACATCTTTTTATAACTCTCTTGTTCATTTAAACAGACAGATGTAGCCTATCGCTTCCCTTTTAAAATCTTCACTTTCAAATGCCCTCCAACTCCACTGTCTCTTTTTGCTTTCTTAGCTATCAAAACTAATCAAGAAGTAGTCTATCAAATGGGACTGGATAATACATCCTAAGGTATAAATGATTCATGTTAATGGGGTATTTGCATTATAACAGGAGACAGAACTTCCACCCAGTATTTCTAATGCAAAAATAACAGACCTCAGTAAAGACTGGGTTATTCATGCAGCTGCTTGGGAGGCAAAGGAGGGTCTTCTCAAGCCTGTCCTATCAGAGCAGTAGATGGCTTCTTTCCTAACACAGTCCTTTATACTAGTGTCCACAATGCACTGGGGCTGATACTCTAATATGAATTAAATGAACAACTACTAAAAAGAAGTAGGAAAGGACTTGAAGCCTTCTTAAACTTCAAACCAAATCTTCTAATCTGGGGTCTTAGCATAATAATCTGTCCCATATACTGAAACATGACAGGATTTGGGCCAGAACCTCACAGTATTTTTAAAGAGCTGCACAGATCCAAATGGGCAGATGGTGTTATTTAACACGCACATATTTGGTGTCACTTTTAATTATTCTCCCTGGTGCATAACCTACAGTGTAAACAGCAAAGCTCTCATAAACAAATTTAGATTTTAAAACTAGCTCTTAGACATGCTAGTAGCTAAATGGAGTTGCCACAGTGGAACAAAACAGTTTTTAATCTGACAAATAACCATAAAATTAAAACATAAATTTACACATTTCATAGTCTTTAAAAGTGTAATCTCTTTACCCCAAGAATTATACAGATCAAGTAAGATGAGAACTAAAAAGCATCAATTAGGTTTGTCATTCAGGAAGTCAACAATGACCCTACCATCTAGCTGAAAGGTAAAGGCCCTAAAATATTTCATAATAGCTGAGTTGTATGTCTTGGTTGGTACTCTTGATTCTCTGGGGCTCAGTTACCTAATGTGTAAAATAAGGTCACTCAGTTAATGTTGGATGTATGGATGGATGGATGGATGGAAGGATGGATGGTTTGAAGACTGAATAGATAGATGGCTAAAAGGTTGAACGGATGGATGATAAGGGCTGGCCTGGTGATTTAATGGGATATTGTTTAAATAAACAGCAGGACCAATGAAAGGCTTTGTGTACATTTTGTTTGTTATAAAAAAAGAGAGACCTATACATATTTGTGGAAGAGGAAAGAAACTAGTAGAAAGAGAGAAACCGAAGTGCAAAAGCATACAAATGACCAGGAGGCATGACACCAAGAGCCCAGGAAGAACATTTACCCTGCCTTAAAAAGGTACCTTACCATTTCTTGCTCTAAGGATGAAAGGGAAGCAGTAATGAACAGAAGAATACATTCTATTTTGGAAAACAGGGTGTGAGATGAGCTGTTTTACAGGTAAGAAGGCAACAAATGGATAAAATGTAGGTGACACTGATCTCAGTGGAGATGCAGGTAAGGGTTATTGTCTGAGAATAAGGGAAGCAGGGATGCAATTGGGAATGTGAGGGTCAAAGAAATGGTTTGGATCAGAGGGCCATATGCTATACTCAGGACCCAGATCATATTTAAAACAAAGACTCATTTGTCAAGAACCCAGTTACCTAGGCCTCGTAACCCTCTCCATTACTGTATGACAGAAGCAGAGGGGATGGTCAAGGAGCAATGGGGCTGTGGGCTGGGAGTGGAGATCCAGGGTTGCAGCTGGCCTAAGGGTGTAAATTTATCTCATCTTCACCTGCAGGGAAGGAACAAAAATCTGGCAAAGGGTTAACAAACAAGGCGCTTCCATCTCTCTTGCAGACCTAAAAGCTGAATCTTTCCTAAAGATGCCTAGATTCTTCCTATCCAACAAGACCTCCCCTTCTTGAATTGCATGTTCTATATATAAAACACTTCTCTCCCCGTATCCTATAACATACTCAAAAATGCTTCAGGATTTCCACATAGCAGCACCATTGTAATTTCCACATAGCAGCACCACTGTAATTCCACAATGTAATTCCATTAAACCCATGGGAAACACAAAGATGTCACAGCCTGAAATTGGCTATGTGTTTCCCAAGGATTAAAGTAGATGATGATATCACAGGATAGATACAGCAATGGTGGAGATTGAAGAGGAAATATGAAACTCTGGCAGTCTACTCCCAAATAGACTGCCAAATTGACACCTGCTCTAAGTCTTGAAATATATCTAGTGGTAAACAGTTTTTTGACAAGAGGGGATCTTCTAGGCTTGAAGATAAACCAAGGCAATTGGCATGGATTATAATAATATCCATAACATTTTTAGTTTCCTGTTAGAATTTGCAAGTATACCCTTTCCTCCATACCACTGACCCTTTCAAAGTCCCTCCCAATTCCTCATGACAGAACTAACTTGCTTCCTCCCTCCCTCCCCCTTCCTTCCTTCCTTCCCTTTTTTCTTTCTTTTTCTTTTCTTTCTTTCTTTCTCTCTCTTTCTTTCTTTCTTTCTTTCCTTCCTTCTTTCCTTTCTTTTCCTTTCTTTCTTTCTTTCTCTCCCCCACACCTCTCTCTCTTTCTCTCCCCCTCCCACCCCCTCCTTTCCTCCTGGCTCCTGCCTGTTTTGTTTAGGAATACCAAAGAGCTACAGAGTGGGTCTTGGCCTCCTGCAGCCTTGGGCCCAGCCACTCACCCCTCAGTCATCTGTTCCCCTAACCAGTTCAGGGGGGCTGTGTAAAGAACTGCTCTTCATGTCCTTCCTCCCCCTTTCCTGGCCACCTATTGCCAAGGTTTTAAGAAAAGAGAGGAGACAGAGAAGTGAGGTTCTCTTCAAGGTCAACAGCCAGTGATCCATCCCCACCTCAGTGTCTGCATGTTCACAGGATGAGATTTTCCACTGTAGCATTAATGACTATGGCCTGGACGGGAGGATCACTCTCCTGGGGTGAAGTCATGGGGACCACTGACAAGTGGGAAATGCCAGCCTGTGCCATGGCGCCCAATCTCTGTCAGCTCCTCCTGGATGGCAGCTTTCCTCTAGGTCCTTGCCCTAGAGGTTCTGATTCAGCTGCTCTGGGGTGGTACTCAGAAATCCATCACTTTAAACAAGCTCCCCAGATAATTCTGACACAGTCAGTTAATTCATTCACTCACTGGATCTGTGTGCATTCCACAAATATTTCTTAAGAGTCTACCCAAACATTATACAGTTGAACACAAAAACACAGATATGTTCCTAGCCTTTGTGAAGTTTCCATCACAGAGAGGATAAGACCATAAATGTCACCAATGAAATTATAAATTGTGTTAAGTGATGGTCCATGTTCTAGACTGACCAAATCTGACCTAATCCATGGCTGATTGGAAAAAGAAAAAATGTTCCCTCCAGAGACATTTGCAGTCTCCCTCCCTCCCCCTTTCCTTTCTCTTTTTCTTTTTCTTTTCCTTCTCTCCTCTCTGCATTCTTATCTACCTGACCCATTTCTATGGGTCTGTTCAAAGGAATAAATCAACCACTAGACAATGCTGCTACCCATCTTCCTAGTCAACATGTTTATGAGAGGCAGAATGATGCTGGGACAAAGCAGTGGAAATTTAAATTCGAGCCTTCCCTATACCTTACCTAGCAAGGTGACCTAGGCAAGTCATAAGCTTTCTGGGTGCCTGTTCCTCAGGTCTTTGCTGGCTAAAACTGGATGGCTTCTGAGGGTTCCTTCCTCCAGCCCTGCAACTGCATGATTTTTCAGGTCAAGTGGAGGTCAAGTTCTTTAGATGAATGAAAAAGAGCTGAAAGGAGCCATAACAATCTTCTAGTCCCACTCCCTTACTTTTGAACAGGAGGGGATAGAGGGCATGGTCAGACAGATCCAAATTCAAATCTCACCATCTGTCTGCTATATATCCTTGGGCAATTTATTTAAATTTTGTGTCTGTTTATACTCAGAGCATAAAGGCATTGGTTATATCAACCACTTAGAATTTCAATGAAATCAGAATTAGAATTCACTTAGAATTAAATGAAATAATACATTCAAAGTGCTCAAAACAGTACCTGGCATAGATTGGAAAACACAATAAAAGGGCCTTTCATTACAACTGATTCCTATCTAATTGTCATCTCTTCTACTGCTTTTCTGAAAACAATTGTTTTACGCCTAATCCCTGAATTAATTCTTTTATTTACTATTTTAATTTTTTTTTCTTTTTTTTAAAAATTTATTTATTTTATTTTTGGCTGCATTGGGTCTCTGTTGCTGCGTTTGGGCTTCCTCTAGTTGCGGCGAGCGGGGGCTACTCTTCCTTGTGGTGCGCGGTCTTCTCATTGCGGTGGCTCCTCTTGCTGCAGAGCACGGGCTCTAGGCACGCGGGCTTCAGTAGTTGTGGCACGCGGCTTCTAGAGTGCAGGCTCAGCAGTTGTGGTGTATGGGCTTAGTTGCTCCGCGGCATGTGGGATCTTCCCAGACCGGGGCTCGAACCCGTGTTCCCTGCATTGGCAGGCGGATTCTTAACCACTGCGCCACCAGGGAAGCCCTAATTTTCTATTTTTATTCTTGATTATCATTTTTAAAAATATTGCTCTGGCTGCCTTTTCCCATATCTCTGTATTTAACATGCATGTGTAACACGTAGGTGTAGGAGCATGTTTATACACATGTTAATGGGGACATAGGGATCTATGTATAAATGTCAATACAGCAGCATTTTCTCCATTGTACCAACATTTTGAGAAAATTAAGGGGAGCATTTTCTCCACATATCCACCTTACCATTCTCAAGAGCAAAAACAAAACTCAGAAATTTTTTCCACAGAAATAAACATTGCACACAGAGGCTACATCAAGCAGACTGGGCATGTTCTTCCTACAGCAGATAAAAGACTAAATTGGTGGGTTTGGACTGTGACAACAGGTGCAGTTCCTGTGGCTGGAACTGGGCTGAGATGAGAAAGCTTGTGCCAAGTGGCCAGAGGGGACAGCTTGAAGTTAAGCAAGGGAAGGAGGTGCCTGGAGGGGATATGGGCCCAGGAACCGTAAGGGAAGAATGACGAGTAGGTGGCATAACAAACTCATTGCTGGCTTTCAACTTGTGAAAGAACTAGCAGTGATACCTAGTAAAATACACACTTCTGAGTCCTCACTTATTTTTAAACATGTTAGTGTAAAAGCAGCATTTGCCAAACACATTTTATTTCTATGTATGTTTGTTCAGTTAACTGATTTTTCCTTCATAGGGGAAATAGCAGGGGGGTTTTCTGTTTGTTTGTGTTTACCTCTCTTCGCCTAAGACACCACATTGCATGATCAGTATTCACCGCCTGGCTCCCTTGACATTGCTCATGGGAGAGTAGTTAGGTAATTATCTCTCTGGTGCCAGGGAACAAACCACTAAGCAGTTCTATGCACACAGCTATTCTGCAAAGCACCTGACCCTTGACCTCAATGCTGCCTCTCCATGAAATGCACTTGGCAGAAAAGAACAGTGGCTGAAGAGAAAGCTCAGCCCTGGGTGCATTTCAAGGGCTAGAAAAGCTGAGTCCCCAAGGGCTGGATACCACCAGTGTCAACAATCTCTAAAGGAGGAGCCTAAAGCTATCAAGAGCTATTCCCACATGGTAGTGACTTTGTCTTCAGTACGGACCAAGAATTTTTTTTAATATATTATTATTTTTTAAATTTTTATTGGAGTATAGTTGATTTAAAGTGTTGTGTTTAAGTGAGAGAGTGGCATGGACATATACACACTACCAAACGTAAAATAGCTAGTGGGAAGCAGCTGCATAGCACAGGGAGATCAGCTCGGTGGTTTGTGACCACCTAGAGGGGTGGGATAGGGAGGGTGGGAGGGAGGGAGACGCAAGACGGAAGAGATATGGGAACATATGTATATGTATAACTGATTCACTTTGTTATAAAGCAGAAACTAACACACCATTGTAAAGCAATTATACTCCAATAAAGATGTTAAAAAAATAATAATAAAAATTGTTTTAAATGAAATAAAATAGTTGTGTTACTTTCTGCTGTACAGCAAAGTGAATCAGTTATACATATACATATATCCACCCTTTTTTATTTTTCTATTTTTTAATTTTTTTAGAGGTGATTTAGTGTTCTTTACACTTTATTTTTATTTTTTTACATCTTTATTGGAGTATAATTGATTTACAATGTTGTGTTAGTTTCTGCTGTACAACAAAGTGAATCATATACATATATATAGATCTCCATATCTCCTCCCTCTT
Source organism: Physeter macrocephalus (assembly GCF_002837175.3). Lineage (NCBI taxonomy): Eukaryota > Metazoa > Chordata > Mammalia > Artiodactyla > Physeteridae > Physeter > Physeter macrocephalus. The sequence goes on from NC_041218.1 coordinate 33,516,323, forward strand.
GCATCTCCCTCCCACCCTCCCTACCCTACCCCTCTGGGTGGTCACAAAGCACCGAGCTGATCTCCCTGTGCTATGCGGCTGCTTCCCACTAGCTATCTATTTTACATTTGGTAGTGTATATATGACAGACCAAGCATTTTTGAGAAGGCCTTTCAAAATCTTCACACATCAGAGGTTTTCCTTTGCTCAAAGTTTTACATTAGTCAGGAGTATCCTCTGCTTCCTAGGAATGCAGCAAGGCAAATATATCATAAAACAACACGGCAGCGATCATCAGGCTTCAGCAGCTGCACTCCACACACAGGGAGAAAGCCTCACAAGCCGGGATCTGCAAAGGTGGTCATGGTCTAAGGAAACCCCTTTATTTGGAGGAGAAGAGAAGCAAGGAGATGGGACATCACCATCTCTAAGTGAGAAGGGAAAATGACTGTTAGGCTTAGCTCACCCTGCATTCTGGTAATTAATTTATAGCCTAGTGAACCCACACCAAGATACTACTAGAATAAAATCCAGACTTGCCATTTGTTCAGCAAGCTGGAAAAACAGCTGAGAACTTAACCAGAGAGGCAGTGAAGTGAGTGATGAAAGCACAGGCTCTGATGCAAGCCAGTCTGGGTTGAAATCCTGTTCTGCCACTTGCCAGCTATGTGACCTAAGATAGGTTACTTCCTATCCAGCTTATGTATTAGTAAAATGGAAACAGCACTAGCAGTTACCTCATTGTACTGTTTCTTGTCCATGTCTCTATAATAATTAGTAATCACAGCAATATGTGTAGAGGAAAAAAAAGCTTTCTAAAACCTCTTTCTCCTTAAAGGTCCTTAATATAAATTTAATTATATTAGAGTGATTCCACTAGTTTAGATGGCCCCCTCTAAGGTCACTTAAATTAAAGAAAACCACTGCAGGTGTTATAACTTATTACACCTATAACTATTTAGCGCATAAGGCAATGGAGCCTTAGGGGTGATTATCATATTGCTTTTTGCCTACTGGGGATTTTTTTTCAAGGAAGCAATAGGGAAATATATGTAAATTTTAAAAGAAAAGGAGATGAAGGGGGAAAAAGCTTAGAACTGCCACATCCATGTCAATATATTTAAAGAAACTGAGCTATATTTCTACTGATCTTGATTATGTCCAATAATCCATTTTGAAAAGGGCAATGAAAAACATTTTAGTTTAACCGAGTCACACTTACCTTATAGTATCTTAGACATTAGAATTTGACACAGAATTATGTCTTCCTTTATTTTCCATTTTGTTTTTTCCTTCAACAAAAGCAGTATATAATTGTTTAAAAAAATCTTTTTTCCAATATTTTAAAAACATATGACCTGGATAGTAAAAGGTCTCTATCAGTCCCCTATCCAACATAAACACACACGCAGTCACTGTAAGGTGCTGGTATATACTCTTCCAGAATTTTTTCTTGTACATATATAACATATATATTAGTAATCAGCATGTTTTTAAATAGAAGGGATTCCACCACTTACCAAAATAAGCCCTGATATTAGTGAGGAAGTGCCTGTCAGGGCCACGTAGAACTTCGGTGTTAATGTGTTCAAAAACATGCTCACTGAAAAACAAGAGAGAGGGAGAAGAACAAAGAATGCATGAGTATGTCATCAGTAAAACCAGTTCTCATTTTCCTTTCTGGTGAAATCATTTGTTTCTGATGACAAGAATTATTAGAATCATAGCCAAGGGCCACTAAAATGGTTCAGCACTACACAGGCTCGGAATACTAGATTCAAGTTATATATTCTAAAAGAAAACAACTACATACAAGAAGAAAGGGCAGCTTTTTGTTTCTGCTCCCAGAACTATTGTTGTGAATGATTTTCATGGATTTACAGCCACTGAGGAGTCAAATCAAAGCTGGTTATTAAACTGTTAGAGAGGAACAGAAGGTACCCTAATATGTTTTGTGGGACCCTCACATCAGAGTCTTTGATGAGCCAACAAGCATATTTCAACCTTAGAACAAATGAAAAATAACTATATTAAACAGTTATTAAAGATTCTAACACTATGTTTACCCCTGAAAAAGAAGGGACGAGTTAGCATATAAGTTAGCATATATCAGTAAAATTTTTTCAGCTAACTTACAAGGTTGTCAGACTGCTCATCAAAATAATTGTATTCAGTGCAGAAAAGATGAAAAATAAGCCACTAAAAATGAATGTGTCAGACACCTTCCTGACCTGCTCCTGACACTTTGTTGATATCAACTACACAGTTGATCTGGTTGCCCATTAAGTAAGGTCACTTATACATTTTATAAGTATATTTTAAGTCATTATTTATATCTAGAAATTGCACAAAACTTTGACTACTACCAAAACAACAACTGACCTAAAGGGTTTTTTGCATGCGTATTCACATTTCTTTACCGAATATGTTTGTGGAAGGGGATCATATCCAGTCCTGTTTTAAAAGGAAGAACATTAGAAGTAGGACTTTTATATCATTAGGGGAAAAGGCTTTTGTATTTGTCAAAGCAAAGTCACCAGCATGAACAGAGATCAGCCCAGAAAGCAAAGTCACCAACATGAACAAAGATCCTATGCTCACTCATTCAACAAATGCTTCTCTCTGTTTATGAATGAGACTGTGGACAAAGAATGGAAGCATGATTCAGAGACAGCTCCCACCCTCTAGAAGGCCAAAGGCTAGCTGGGAAACAGACACGTAAACAAGCAATCACCAGACAGTTTTGATAAGTGCATAGAAGGGTCCTGTGCACAGAATTTTATGAAAACACATAAAAGGTATGCATCTCAGGCTGGGAGTCAGGAAGATGTCTGGGAGAGTAAGCAGGAGTTAACCAGACCAAAGTGGGCAGGAGGAGGAAAGGAGAGCAATGTGAGCGAAGGACGGGGCCTGCTTTGAGGCCCTGAGGAAACAGCACACAGCCTTTCCAGCTGGTTGCACGGGTTGAAGAGGGAAGGAGCTTGGGCTGTGGACCCTTCGCAAACGCACAAACGTGGAAGGATGCACTAACTCCATCCTTCCTGGTTACTGGGCATGCTCTCAGTAAACCTTCTCCCCGCAACACCCACTTTAAATGGATTGGTTTGTCGTGACTCATGGTCTGTCATTTGCAATCACGAATCTGGACTAACACAAAGTGCTCAGTCAATAGTCACAACTTGACTAAGTGGACTCTTTCAGGGAGGCAGAGAAAAGCACAGAAGAAGCAGTCAGCCTAGGGCTGTGAGGCAAGAGGAGGTACAGTTGAGCTGAGGTGGTTATGCTTGGCCATTAAGAAAACTAACCTAAAGCTTGTAATTGACAGTCTGATTCTGAGGTGCCTAAAATTCTCAAAATTCCCCTCCTCATGCTATGAATGATCCCACATTTTCCATTATTTTAAAAAAGTCACCAAAATAGAGTACTCACTTTGTTATTCTGTATTTATGAACATTCATATCTGTACCATATACTTTTCAGTAAGTTTCTGGGGACAAACTGAACATAGAATTCAACAAAATCCATTTCTAAAAGAAAGAGGAAAAGACTTGCCTGAATTTGAAGTGCTTTGGTAGCCCTGCTAACTCCCCAGCAACAAAGGCACAAAGCAATAGAGGAAAAAAGATTTTCTACTGAAAATTGCTGATCCACTGGGGACAAAACATTATAGAATGAACTGACAAGTGAAAAAAAAGAAACTATGTGAGTTTTTTAAAGAGATAAAAATAAACATTCTATACCTTTAGTTTTACCTAAGATTATATAGCTACCATAGGTAATACAAAAATTAAAACATGCTTCTCTACTATATCCAGTTATAGAAAGCTACCAGAGTTGGGAAAGAGAGTGGTGGGCATTAAAAGAAATAGAGACACAAATAAAGAATGAGAAAAATAGAAATATAAAACATTTAGAGAGTGGGAGGTGTTCATTTAATAACTATTAATTTTACAGTCTTACTGGGCATTCTGGCTAACATCATTAAGACATGGCATTTAGCAATTCAGAGCACAAATATCAACAATCAGTCCTTGCCATTTGAATCTATCTATCTATGTGTTTAAAGTTTAAAACAAAGCAATTTTACAAATTAGAGAACTTAATTCTCACTTCAACTCTGTGAGGTCAATATTATTATTCATCTTATTTCACAGGTGGAGGCTGGGCAAAGAGCTGACCACCAGTCATCCAGCCTCCAGAGCTCAGGCTCATGGCATAAAGGGTGCAACATGAGAACGCTGCTGAAAAGCATTAAGGAACAAAATAGCAAAAGGAAAACAGTAGCCTTTCATTAGAAAAGGAGAAGAAGCTCTAAATAAGTGATACTGAAAGATGGATGTTTTTTAACACTGTACTTATTTTTATCACTGACTGTTAAAGATAAGTCCACTGGGATCTTATCATCAGTGTGTGTAGCCCCAGGGTGGAAGGGCAAGAAGCCACCCTGAAGGGGAGCATCTAGTTAAAGATTCCCCCGTTAAATTAGGAGGGCTGCACATTGCAAACCGGACTGCCTTAAACCTAGGAATATCTGGCCTAGTTTCATCAGGGTCACTAGCAATTATTTTTGAAAATATATGAGGGTCTGATGAAGTACCTAAAAGATCAGAAAACTGTGGGGTGTGTGGTTTGAAACATAAAGTGGATATTCCTGGGGCTTCCCTGGTGGCGCAGTGGTTGAGAGTCCGCCTGCCGATGCAGGGGACGCGGGTTCGTGCCCCGGTCCAGGAGGATCCCACATGCCGCCGAGCGGCTGGGTCCGTGAGCCATGGCCACTGCGCCTGCGCGTCCGGAGCCTGCGCTCCGCAACGGGAGAGGCCGCAACAGTGAGAGGCCCGCGTACCGCAAAAAAAAAAAGTGGATATTCCTGACATCTGTAGACATATCGATACTATCTCCACAGGTGCTGGGGCTAAGGAAAAACAAATTCAAAAACAAACAGTAAAGCCTAATCTAGCTTTGGTAAAAATAAATTATACAATGTCCTACAGCAACCTGGAAACAAAAATTAATAAGTCAGAAGGCTTTTCATCAGATCCAGATGGGCACTCTAACCGGTCACTGCTCAAAGAATACTGCATCAGTTATTCAAGGGCAGCCTTAGGGACTGTGTCATCAGGCATTCTGAAGATGCTGAACTTTAACTTGGTACAGTCTTCTCATTTAATCAATGAGTAAACAGGAAGAAATTAAGTACAGGTCTGAGAAGAAACGAGGTAGGAGGGATGGGTTAATGGATTGAAAACTCAATGACCCCTCTGGATCACAGAAGTGAGGAGGGAAGAATATAGCACAACAGGTCAACTGTGGAAAGTGAAGAATCACTCCTGTGAGCAGGGAACTAGAACACCGGAGGGCTTAATGAGGAGTCACTCGGAATGGCCCTGTGAGGCCCTGTCTGTGAGGAGCCAGCCCTGTTTCTGGCCCTCGTGACAGTAAGAGCCTTCTCCTGTATCCTTCAGAGCACAAACAAGTCCCAAATTAGACTCCTGGAAAAGATGTTCTGTAAAACAGAGTGAGCACATAACGCTTAAGAAGTGTTTGACTCCTTAAGATATATTCCGCCTTATTCAAGCCCTTGAAAGAAGAGGTTGGGCTTCCCTGGTGGCGCAGTGGTTAAGAATCCACCTGCCAGTGCAGGGGACACGGGTTCATGCCCTGGTCTGGGAAGATCCCACATGCCACGGAACAACTAAGCCTGTGCACCACAACTACTGAGCCTGTGCTCTAGAGCCCATGAGCCACAACTACTGAGCCCATGCGCCACAACTACTGAAACCCATGCACCTAGATCCGGGGCTCCGCAACAAGAGAAGCCACCGCAATGAGAAGCCCGCGCACCGCAACAAAGAGTAACCCCCGCTCGCTGCAACTAGAAAAAGCCCGCGTGCAGCAACACAGACCCAACACAGCCAAAAATAAATACAATAAAAAATAGAAAAAAAAATTTTTTTAAAAAGAAAGAGGTTAAGGCAGCATCAAAGACTTGGAGGTACTGACTAGATAGAGCTGAATATGCAGTGTGATAAAGTCTACAACACCCAAAAATATGGGTCTGCTTTGTCCTGTGTTCCATTGAACACCTTGCTAAAATAGGGCATGTGAAGTAGAAAAAATTAGAAAGTTATAACAATTAGCAATCACTGAAAAGATTAAGACTAAAGTCCCTAGGAATAAAGGTTAAAGAAACTACGTCTATTTAAGCTGTATGAAAAATAATAATAATAATAAAGAGATTTTGTGTAAAAGCATTATGCCTGGGAAAGAGAGCAGGGTTAGGAGACTTCGTCTCTAAATGTGAAACCAACTGCAGCATGGTGGCCCTGGGAAAGTCCCACACCTTCCCAGAGTAGTTCTGAGGCTCACGTGAAACAGGCATTCCCTCAACCCTCACAGTGAGGTGCAATTTATTTTCCCAAGGAGTTGACAACTTCTACCAGAGAAGTACATAATAAGCATCCCAGGGAAAGGAAATGTTTATCTTGTTTAATTTTACTTTTTCTTCATTTCATTTAGCTGATGATCATTTAGGTCAATGGTCCCAACCTGAGTCTCCAGCCTAAGTGAACTTGGAAGTAGACTCTCCCTCATTTGAGCCTGAAGATAAGATCACAGCCTGACAGACACCTTGATTACAACCTAGTGAGACCCAGCTAAACTGTGCCTGTACTCCTGACCCACAGAAGCTGTGAAATAATAAATATGTGCTGTTTTAAGCTGCTATATCCATGATCATTTGTTACGCAGCAATATGAAACTGATAGAATCATGTATAATTCATGAAAGTGAAAATCCATGTGGACATCCAATAACTCCAGCTAACTGCAGTGAGCCCAGAAAGGGTGCTAAGATAAGCCAACTCTATCTGCTCCAAGAGCGTCTTTCTAAACTGTTCCTAAATAAAATACAACTTCAAACTCTGCTGCCATGACAGCATGTTATTCATTCCACATGCTGATCTGTGATTGCCTTTGCAAATCCACTAATATTAAAGTAAAAGCTCAGAGGAAATTTTTTTAAAATACGGAAACTAAGTATCTTCATTTTACCCCAGTAAATGGTCTTTAAAAAAAATAGGCACATTTTATATATACAACATTTGCATGTTTCCAAAAAAAGTCAGTTTTACATCTGCAAAATTGCATCAGTTCAACAGAAGATTAAAAGCACACCAGGAGCACATTTTCTCATTTGTTGCTTCTGTTTCCCTTCTCCTTGCCCTTTACCCCTGGTCTCCTTGAGCTCTGATAAGGTCTCAAGCTTTATGCATCACAATTCCCTGGATAAATCCTGTGGCATTTATCCTTGAGAGGAAAAAGACATGGAAGTATATTTTTAGACCCGTTCTTATGGCAAGAAACCTTCATAAATCATTCTGTCTACTCTTCCCTCTACCCTTGATGTTGCCTTGGCAACTTTACAGGTATACTGTTTCTGCTTTACTGGGCATCTGGCTCTACTGAGGAGTGGAGCTGAGCACGTTCTTTTCTCAGCTGTGATCGGGGAAACTATAACGAAGCAGTATTCAATCTTCATGGTTCCCTGTCCTTTGCTGGAGGGAGGCCATCTGTCAAGCCATGAAGGACTGCCCAAAGCCCAGTCACATACAAACCTCGCTAACCCAAAAGGACAAGTGAAGCAAGATCTCAGATTACCTGTTCCCTTTTATTTACAAGCAACCTGATGACGGGGAACTCTAGTCAAGAACAGGAGAGAGGCTTGTATAAGTCTTACATTTTTAGCTATTTAAAACATGCTTTAATTTAGGGTTGAAGATTTATGAATCTTTTTGTTTCTCATAAACTGTTTAACATTAGGAGGAAAAAGACATATTTGCCTCTAATGGGAGAAAATCTTCCCTATACTTATTCTGCAAAGAGACAGAAGCCTCGTGGAGACATGGTCCTCCAGGGTCTGGCCTCCTCTAGCCTACAAGCACTCACTGTGCCTCCATCATACAGCATCCAGCACCCAGCATAGAGCCTGGTCCACAGGGGTACTCAATGTTTGATGAACACTGCATGCCTGCATAAGGGTAGAGGACTAGGTGATGAAGTTGTTATAACATTATCCCAGGACTTCTGATTAAAAAAACAAAAAAAACTTCCTGTATCTGGAAAAATAGAGTCTTTGATGGCTCTAACCTTGTCTTCTGATCGTGTGTGTTTGTGTGTGTGTGTGTGTGTGTGTGTGTGTGTGTTTCTATCCCCAGAGTACCTGCACAGTGTGAGATGCTTATTAGGTAGATTGAATGACCACTACTCACCAATAAATCAAGAAGGTCCAGACATACTTATACTATCCTCACACAGCAAGACCTTGGCTATGTAGAACCCTCAGAACTAAATTATTTGAGATAGCTAAGGAACTATCCTATTAAAAACCACACGTTTTCTTTTTAAAACAATTTAACAAGGAAATGTTTACAAAATGCATTACATACTTGACTGCATCTTTAAACAAAATATTCAGAAAATATTTCAATCTTTATTTGATGGCCCTAAGTCAACAAAATTAACATAAACTATAGTACTGTGCTAGCATTCAGAAATGTTTTTAGAAACTGTTCAAGTACTCTATGTTTTTTCCCTCCAAAATGAAGTCATCCCAGACTGTTTTCAGTCTTTCTCATACCATTTTTGTTACCTGGCATACTATTATTTGTTGTTGTTGCGTGCCTGTTTCAAACCACTTTCTCTCCTTTTTAATATGCTACTTAAAAATCTACTGTTCCTTCAAAGGCAAAAAATAACTTTGGCCATTCAATAAATATTGATGTTTAACATATGTCAAACACTGTAAAATGCTGGGGATACAAAGATATATAATACATAGTTCTTGTCCTCAAGGAGCTCAGGACTTTGTGGAAGAGGCAGACATGGAACCGAACTAACAGGCAATAATTCTGAGCATTACTCTGGAAATAGAAAGTTGGTACTTCTAACTCAGCCTTGGGCTAGGGTGGGGGACAGAATGTTCATCAAGGAATGTTCCTTTGAGAAGACTGCTAAGCAGAGCCAAGGATGTTCATTGGATCTATGTAAAATAAGACCCGTGATCTCACATTGGTAACTCTTTGATGCTCATCTGTATGGGTTATATACACTGGCCTTTTGTTCTTAGAGCTCGGTGGTTTGACGAGTTAAGATGACTGGATGGCTGAATTCCAGAAAGGTCCAGTATCACTGTAGTGAACTATAATACACACTTCGGTAGGGTGGCTGTAACCAGTGTTGTATAAGAACACTCTTCGTGGTTCTTGTGTTCACACTGGAGGGCTCCAAAAGGCTCCTTACAGAATCTGCCATGAAAAATGTGCTTGGACTTCTCTATCATCTTGAAAAGAATATGGTCATCAGCTTCTCATTTACCCCTCCTTTACTGGAAGTTATTTTTTTAAAAAGAAGCCTTAATGGTTTCATTTACGAAGATTACATGTGGCAAAGTTCATTACTTAAAGGGTTAGAATAGATGTAACTACCTAAAAGCGTTCAAAATACTCGTGGCAATCAGGTGTCTGAACAGATCATTGTTAACTCTAAGATGCATGGAAATAACTAAGAAAGGTAAGAAGAATATAAACAAGAGTAATGAATCTATAGTCTAAAACATCTTTCAGGAAATGTTCTACATTTATTAATATTAGCTAGCTCATTCATTTATCCAAAATATATGTGGCTTATAAAAGGTACAAGACACTGGGATTGTGAAATTAAAAAAGAACAAGACTGAGACTTGGTTTTATTCTGTTAGGATTGCTCTATTTTAGGTTTTGTTCTTAGTGCTAGGGCATCACTCTTCTTTAGGGAGTAGAGCTTTTCCAAGGTGTAGCCATTCTGTGGTCCTAACTGAAGGCTAAGGTGTGCAGTGAGGCCTGATTTTAACAAATGGGACATTGAGATTGGTTCAAGATGGTGGAGTAAAAGGACGTGCTCTCACTCCCTCTCGCAAGAGCACTGGAATCACAACTAACTGCTGAACAATCATTGACAGGAAGACACTGGAACTCACCAAAAAAGATACCCCACATCCAAAGACAAAGGAGAAGACACAATGAGATGGCAGGAGGGGTGCAATCACAATAAAATCAAATCCCATAACTGCTGGGTGGGTGACTAACAAACTGGAGAACACTTATACCACAGAAGTCCATGCACTGGAGTGAAGGTTCTATGCCCCACGTCAGGCTTCCGAACCTGAGGGTCCGACAACAGGAGGAAGAATTCCTAGAGAATTAGACTTTGAAGGCTAGTGACATTTGATTGCAGGACTTTGGCAGGACTGGGGGAAACAGAGACTCCACTCTTGGAAGGCACACACAAAGTAGTGTGCGCATCAGGACCCAGGGGAAGAAGCAGTGACCCCATAGGAGACTGAACCAGACCTACCTGCTAGTGTTGGAGGGTCTCCTGCAGAGGCGGGGGGTGGCTGTGGCTCACCATGGGGACAAGGACACTGGCAGAAGTTCTGGGAAGTACTCCTTGGCATGAGCCTTCCCAGAGTCCGCCATTAGCCCCACCAAAGAGCCTGGGTAGGATCCAGTGTTGGGTCGCCTCAGGCCAAACAACCAACAGGGAGGGAACCCAGCCCCACCCATCAGCAGACAAGCGGATTAAAGTTTTACTGAGCTCTGCTCACCAGAGCAACAGCCAGCTCTACCCATCACCAGTCCATCCCATCAGGAAACTTGCACAAGCCTCTTATATAGCCTAATCCACCAGAGGGGAGACAGCAGAAGCAAGAAGAACTACACTCCTGCAGCCTGTGAAAAAAAACCCATATTCACAGAAAGATACACAAGATGAAAAGGCAGAGGGCTATGTACCAAATGAAGGAAAGTGATAAAACCCCAGAAAAACAACTAAGTGAAGTGGAGATAGACAACCTTCCAGAAAAGAATTCAGAATACTGATAGTGAAGACGATCCAGGATCTTGGAAAAAGAATGGAGGCAAAGATCAAGAAGAAGCAAGAAATGTTTAACAAACACCTAGAAGAATTAAACAACAAACAAACAAAGATGAACAAAACAATAACTGAAATGAAAAATACACTAGAAGGAATCAACAGCAGAATAACTGAGGCAGAAGAACAGATAAGTGACCTGGAAGACAGAATGGTGGAATTCACTGCTGCGGAACAGAATAAAGAATAAAGAATGAAAAGAAATGAAGACAGCCTAAAAGACCTCTGGGACAACATTAAACAGGAAATAGCCACCGAAGTCCAGGAAGTGCAGAGAGTCCCATACTGGATAAACTCAAGGAGAAACATGCTGAGACACATAGTAATCAAATTGGCAAAATTAAACACAAAGAAAAATTATTGGAAGCAGCACGGGAAAAACGACAAATAACATACAAGGGAACTCCTATAAGGTTAACAGCTGATTTCTCAGCAGAAACTCTAATTAAAACCTTTACAGACAAGCAAAAGCTGAGAGAGTTCAGCACCACCAAACCAGCTTTACAACAAATGCTAAAGGAACTTCTCTAGGCAAGAAACACAAGAGAAGGAAAAGACCTACAAGAACAACCCGAAACAATTCAGTAAATGGTAATAGGACCATACATATCGATAATTACCTTAAATGTAAATGGATTAAATGCTCCCACCAAAAGACACAGACTGGCTGAATGGATACAAAAACAAGACCCATATATATGCTGTCTACAAGAGACCCACTTCAGACCTAGGGACACATACAGACTGAAAGTGAGGGGATGGAAAAAGATATTCCATGCAAATGGAAATCAAAAGAAAGCTGGAGTAGTAATACTCATATCAGATAAAATAGACTTTAAAAGAAAGACTGTTACAAGAGAAAAGGAAGGACACTACATGATGATCAAGGGATCAATTCAAGAAGAAGATATAACAATTATAAATATATATGCACCCAACATAGGAGCACCTCAATACATAAGGCAACTGCTAACA
>NC_041218.1:33529351-33530496 GCF_002837175.3 Physeter macrocephalus
ACACCATGATCAAGTGGGATTTATCCCAGGGATGCAAGCATTCTTCAATATATGCAAATCAATCAATGTGATACACCATATTAACAAACTGAAGAATAAAACCCATATGATCATCTCAATAGATGCAGAAAAAGCTTTTGACAAAATTCAACACCTATTTATGATAAAAACTCTCCAGAAAGTGGGCATAGAGGGAACCTACCTCAACATATTATAGGCCATATATGACAAACCCACAGCAAACATCATTCTCAATGATGAAAAACTGAAAGTATTTCCTCTAATTTCAGGAATGAGACATGGATGTCCACTCTCACCACTATTAATCAACATAGTTTTGGAAGTCCTAGCCATGGCAAAGAGAGAAGAAAAAGAAATAAAAGGAATACAAATTGGAAAAGAGAATGTAAAACTGTCACTGTTTGCAGATGACTGATACTATACATAGAGAATCCTAAAGATGCTGATACAAACCCATGGAGAGGTATACCATGTTCTTGAATTGTAAGAATCAACATTGTGAAGATGACTATACTACCCAAAGTAATCTACAGATTCAATGCAATCCCTATCAAATTACCTATGGCATTTTTTACAGAACTAGAACAAAAAATTTTACAATTTGTATGGAGACACAAAAGTCCCTGAAAAGCCAAAGCAGTCTTGAGGGAAAAAAACGGAGCTGGAGGAATCAGACTCCCTGACTTCAGACTATATTACAAAGCTACAGTAATCAAGACAATATGGTACTGGCCCCAAAACAGAAATATAGATCAATGGAACAGGATAGAAAGCCCAGAGATAAACATATGCACCTATGGTCAACTAATCTATGACAAAGGAGGCAAAGATATACAATGGAGAAAAGACAGTCTCTTCAATAAGTGGTGCTGGGAAAATTGGACAGCTACATGTAAAAGAATGAAATTAGAACACTCCCTAACACCATACACAGAAATAAACTCAAAATGGATTAGAGACCTAAACGTAAGACCGGACACTATAAAACCCTTAGAGGAAAACATAGGAAAAACACTCTGACATAAATCACAGCAAGATCTTTTTTTTTCTTTTTTTTTTTTTTTTTGTGGTATGCGGGCCTCCCTCTGCCGTGGCCTCTCCCGTTGCGGAGCACAGGCTCTGGA
>NC_041218.1:33530537-33530916 GCF_002837175.3 Physeter macrocephalus
GGCACGTGGGATCCTCCCAGACCGGGGCGCGAACCCGGTTCCCCTGCATCGGCAGGCGGACGCGCAACCACTGCGCCACCAGGGAAGCCCGGCAAGATCTTTTTTGATCCACCTCCTAGAGTAATGGAAATAAAAATAAAAATAAACAAATGGGGCCTAATGAAACTTCATAGCTTTTACAAAGCAGAGGAAACTACAAACAAGACAAAAAGACAATCCTCAGAATGGGAGAAAATATTTGCAAACGAATCAACGGACAAAGGATTAATCTCCAAAATATATAAACAGCTCATGCAGCTCAATATTTAAAAAACAAACAACCCAATGTAAAAATGGGTAGAAGACGTAAATAGACATTTCTCCAAAGAAGATATACAGC
>NC_041218.1:33531264-33538687 GCF_002837175.3 Physeter macrocephalus
TAGAAAAATGGTACAGATGAACCTGTCTGCAGGGCAGAAATTGAGACACAGATGTAGAGAACAAACATGGACACCAAGGGGGGCACGTGGTGGAGGGGGGGGGTCGGTGGTGGTGGCGGTATGAATTGGGAGATTGGGATTGACATATATACACTAATATGTATAAAATGGATAACTAATAAGAGCCTGCTGTATAAAAAAATAAATTAAATTCGAAAATTAAGATAAAAATAGGGCTTCCCTGGTGGCGCAGTGGTTGAGAGTCCGCCTGCCGATGTAGGGGACATGGATTCGTGCCCCAGTCCAGGAAGATCCCACATGCCGCAAAGCGGCTGGGACCGTGGGCCATGGCCGCTGAGCCTGCGCATCCGGAGCCTGTGTTCCACAACAGGAGAGGCCACAACAGTAAGAGTGAGAGGCCCGCGTACGGAAAAAAAAAAAAAAAAAAAAAAAAAAAGATAAAAATAACGAGACTGACCTTGAGAAAGGAAAATAGGATGCCCACACAAATAACACAGGACAGAATATGAAGCATATCAGAAGAGAGGTACAGATAAAATCTAAAGGAATAAAATATTGCTTCCAGCTAGAAGGATCAGAGAAGCTTAAGGAAAGAGATGTCCTTCCTTCTGGGCTTTGAAAGAAGGATAAGCTTTGAGCATGAGGTTGGAGAGGAGAAAAGAGAGTGTATGGACTCCAGACAGATATTACAACACACACAAAGGAATTGGGTTGCAGTACAAGGCAGATGAGAAACAGTGGGAGAGAATGTTGGCTCAAATGCCAGGCCGAGAAAATTAGACCACACCGCAGACAGTGAGAACATACACACCATTCATGAACAGAGATGTGAGCAAGACAGATGTGTCTGGTAGTAATGAAACAGTATGTAAAATGTATAGCTTTAGGAGTTCCTCTAGAGGGGAGCTCCTGTAATACCACTAGGGTGGGCAGTTGCGCGTATCAGATGCTGCAGACATAATAAATTCAATGGGATTTGGCTCTCAACAATGTGACATAAAGAGTAAGATTTTAGAGAATGTTGGCAAAGTGGGGCCAAAGTCAAATGGCAAGTGATTAAAGACAGTTAGTGAGTGGTAAGGGAATTATAGCAGCAAGCACAGGCTACCTCTACAGGAAGTCTGGCAGGAAAGAAAAGAAGAGAGTTTATCATTAAGTGTGACTTAAGTTAAAAGAAAATATAAATAGCACCTTATGAGTTAGTAAGTGAACTAGGAATAAAACTCAAACCTTTATTCTACTGCAATAAGATTAGCTCGCCCAAGAAATCCAATACTGGTTCATTCTTATACCAAACTTTTAAAGATATACGGTTAATCGTTAGAAATGTGTCTACTTTTTCTCAGATTTTTCTTTTTATGTCTTAAAGAATAATTAAAACAGAGTGAAGCACTTTAATTGAAATGATTCTGAACCTAACAATTACACTTATGTACATTCCTGTTTTATCACTTGGGATTAAACAACAAAACAAAAATAAATTATCTTCTATTTATTCTGATTTTGGCACTTTCTAATAATTTCCTTGCTCTGTTTTGAAACCCTCTGCTAACTTACAGCTGAAGAGTTTGCTCAAACAAAGACCATAGTTTGGGCCAGAGAAGCAACTATAGGCCATGGGGTAGTAAAATTCAAATCTGACTTTTAAGTTACGTGTTTCTTTCTATTATATTCCATTATATTAGTTCAATGATTAATCTACTTCTCTTTTGAGTGAAAAGCTGCCCCACAACAGAAGGTCTGCTGGAAGCTATGTTAGGCTATTTCCTTTTGGGTGAGGATGCATAACCCACAGAATTAAGAAGCCACAGGGGAAACCACTAGACAGACCAATGTTTAGTATTCAGCTGCTCCAACTGCCTAGTTATCCAAAATAAGCCCTTGGGTTCATTATTTTCAATTCCAGTAACTACATTTGGCTTTGCATTTGCATCAAATGACTGGTTATTATTCCAGAGGGCATTTAAAATTATCTCCCCAGGTTCAGAGCTGGCAGCAAATTATAAGTAGTAAATCACAAATGAACCCAGCTTTAAGTAATGTCTACAGGTGGCAGTCAATGGAAACTGGAACACTGGTATTTTCAAATACTGTTAAGCCAGTTTTTTAAAAACAAATCTATTAAAAGATGCGTCTAAATTCCAGATGCCCTATGTTGTCCCTAATACAAATGCTCCCAATGCCTGTGGATGGCCTTTTTTTCCCTTCCAAATCTATTCTTACTATCTCAGATAGTTTTCAGACATTGTCAGCCTTCACTGTGAATGACCCATTCATCTATAATGTAAAAAGGCAGAAAGAAAGAAACCTGCATGTTTTAATTAGCAATTGTTTAATGCCTAGTTCCTTAGGACCCAGCAGTTTACCTACGGGTGGATCGGTAGCGGTTAAAACCCAGGGTTAATGAGGCCACAGTCCTGGGTCTGAATGAGTCTGTGAACCTCATACCAAGAAATACTGTGCCACAAACTCAGAGGGCACCTCGGCCAGCTGTATTATAAATGGGTACTACCAGTGGGAGGCCAACCATCACATTACTATAAAATAGCCACATTTTAAAAGGAAAAAAATGGATTAATTTTCAAGGTTATTTTTCTAAAACATTTTTAAAAACAAAAATTTTGGGCTTCCCTGGTGGCACAGTGGTTGAGAGTCTGCCTGCCGATGCAGGGGACACGGGTTCGTGCCCCAGTCCGGGAAGAACCCACATGCCACGGAGCGGCTAGGCCCGTGAGCCATGGCCGCTGAGCCTGCGCGTCCGGAGCCTGTGCTCCACAACGGGAAAGGCCACAACAGTGAGAGACCCACGTACCGAAAAAAAAAAAAAAATTTTTTTTTAAATCTCCCTCCATATCCTGCCAAAGAAAGAAAAAAGAGAGAAAAGAAAAGAAAAACCAGCACACACAGCACTGCTAATGATAACCTGCACAGGCTGTTTTTCTTAGGAATAATTGCTAAGATAAAATCATGCAAACAGACATGCACAAAAAAATATTTAATATAACTACTCAGTAAGCAAGTACATAAGTGATTTGCAAAAGTGCCATTTTCAGTATAAATCAGATCATTATCAGCAAGATATCTAACATCATCATTATGGGGACAAAAAAAGTGCCTTATCAGGCCATACTTTTAAATGCTTATTTCAGTGAAACAAAGTATAGGGAGAAGAGCTGACTAATATTTACTCAGAACATGTACTGAAAGCTATTATGTGTCAGGCACTGTTTTAGGTGTTTAACATATATCTTTAATCATTTGATCCCCACCACAGCCCTGCAAAGTACATTATTACCCCCATTCTCACCCAAGGACATGCAGCTATGAGTTGAAGGTTGATTCGAATATGACTCTACCAGACCCCAAAGCCTGTGCTCTTTCCCCTTGGGGACATACCTTTCTTTGGGGTAAATGATACCGTATTTGGGGAGATAAAACATAAATGCCCAAGTTTCAAATCTGCTGTTTGAGGTTTCCAATGTTACTGCCTCTTTTGAAATGACAATGTGGCACTTGCCCCAGACCCTGTGGCTGGGCTCAGGGAACCCTCTGGGACCTGAGAGCAAAGGACTGCTCCAAACCACAGCCTCAGTCAGGAGCACATAGGCCGTGAGATGACTTCCTCCTGAGTTGAGGGTGAGGGGGAAGGTGGCTGATAACTAAGCCATTCATTACCACACAAACCTCATGTTAAATGACTCTGACTCTTTCTCAAGACTATCATTAGCAACAAAGGATTACGTCTGCACATTCTGATGCATTCTATTCTATATTCTATTTTATTTTGAATCTTGTCCATTTAAATTACTACGGGTCAAGATAAAAATCCAGAACCAGATTTTTCACAAAGAAAGAGGCAGCACCATCTAATGCTCAGGGCATAAACATGGACATTAGCAGATCTGGCTCCTTTCTCTGATTCTTTGTTAGGCACCACTCATTCTTCTTTATTTAAAATTGCAGTGTGCTGTCACTGTTTGCAGATGACACAATACTATACGTAGGAAATCCTAAAGATGCCACCAGAAAACTATTAGAGCTAATCAATGAATTTGGTAAAGCTGCAGAATACAAAATTAATGCACAGAAATCTCTTGCATTCCTATACACTAACAACGAAAGGGCAGAAAGAGAAATCAAGGAAACAATCCCATTCACCATTGCAACAAAAAGAATAAAATACCTAGGAATAAATCTAAGGAGGCAAAAGACATGTACACAGAAAACTATAAGACACGAGTGAAAGAAATCAAAGATGACACAAACAGATGGAGAGATATACAATGTGCTTGGATTGGAAGAATCAATATTATAAAAATGACTATACTACCCAAAGCAATCTACAGATTCAATGCAATCCTTATCAAATTACCAATGGCATTTTTTACAGAACTAGAACAAAAAATTTTACAATTTGTATGGAAACACAAAAGACCCCGAAAAGCCAAAGCAATCTTCAGAAAGAAAAATGGAGTCTTCAGACTACACTACAAAGCTACAGTAATCAAGACATTATGGTACTGGCACAAAAACAGAAAAATAGATCAATGGAACAGGATAGAAAGCCCAGAGATAAACCCACGCACCTGTGGTCACCTAATCTATGGCAAAGGAGTCAAAAATACACAATAGAGAAACGGCAGCCTCTTCAATAAGTGGTGCTGGGAAAACTGGACAGCTACATGTAAAAGAATGAAATTAGAACACTCCCTAATACCATACACAAAAATAAACTCAAAATGAATTAAAGACCTAAATGTAAGGCCAGACATTATAAAACTCTTAGAGTAAAACATAGGCAGACACTCTTTGACATAAATCACAGCAACATCTTTTTTGACCCACCTCCTAGAGTAATGAAAGTTAAAACAAAAATAAACAAATGGGACCTAATGAAACTTAAAAGCTCTTGCACAGCAAAGGATATCATAAACAAGAGGAAAAGACAACCCTCAGGATGAGAGAAAATATTTGCAAATGAAGCAATGGACAAAGGATTAATCTCCAAAATATACAAGCAGCTCAGACAGCTCAACATCAAAAAAACAAACAACCCAATCAAAAAATGGGCAGAAGACCTAAATAGACATTTATCCAAAGAAGACACACAGATAGCCAAAAAACACATGAAAAGCTGCTCAACATCACTAATTATTAGAAAAATGCAAATAAAAACTACCATGAGGGGCTTCCCTGGTGACGCAGTGGTTAAGAATCTGCCTGCCAACGCAGGGGACAGGGGTTCGAGTGCTGATCCAGGAAGATCCCACATGCCACAGAGCAACTAAGCTCGTGCGCCACAACTACTGAGCCTGCGTCCCTAGAGGCCGTGCTCCACAACAAGAGAAGCCACTGCAATGAGAAGCCCATGCACTGCACGAACAGTAGACCCCACTCGCCACAACTAGAGAAAGTCTGCGTGCAGCAACAAAGACCGAACGCAGCCAAAAAAAAAAGAAAAACCTGCAATGAGGTATCACCTCACACCAGTCAGAATGGCCATCATCAAAAAATCTACAAACAGTAAATGCTGGAGAGGGCGAGAAGAAGAGGGAACCCTCATACACTGTTGCTGGGAATGTAAATTGATACAGCCACTATGGAAAACAGTATGGACGTTCCTTAAAAAACTGAAAATAGAACTACCATATGACCCAGCAATCCCACTACTGGGCATATACCTTGAGAAAAACGTAATTCAAAAAAACACATGCACCAGAGGGCAGACAGCAGAAGCAAGAAGAACTACAATCCTGCAGCCTGTGGAACAAAAAGCACATTCACAGAAAGACAAACAAGATGAAAAGGCAGAGGGCTATGTACCAGATGAAGGAACAAGATAAAACCCCAGAAGAACAACTAAATGAAGTGGAGATAGGCCACCTTCCAGAAAAAGAATTCAGAATAATGACAGTGAAGATGATACAGGACCTCAGAAAAAGAATGGAGGCAAAGATCGAGAAGATGCAAGAAATGTTTAACAAAGACCTAGTAGTTAAAGAACAAACAATCAGAGATCAACAATACAATAACTGAAATGAAAAATTCACTAGAAGGAATCAATAACAGAATAACTGAGGCAGAAGAACGGATAAGTGACCTGGAAGACAGAATGGTGGAATTCACTGCCACAGAGCAGAATTTTTAAAAAAAGATGAAAAGAAATGAACACAGCCTAAGAGACCTCTGGGACAACATTAAACGCAACACTGTTCACATTATAGGGGTTCCAAAAGGAGAAGAGAGAGAGAAAGGACCCGAGCAAATATTTGAAGAGATTATAGTTGAAAATTTCCCTAACATGGGAAAAGAAATAGCCACTGAGGTCCAGGAAGCACAGAGAGTCCAAGGCAGGATAAACCCAAGGAGAAACACGCCGAGACACATGGTAATCAAATTGACAAAAAATAAAGACAAAGAAAAGTTACTCAAATCAACAAGGGAAAAATGACAAAAAACATACAAGGGAACTTCCATAAGGTTAACAGCTGATTTCTCAGCAGAAACTCTGCGAGCCAGAAGGGAGTGGCATAATATATTTAAAGTGAAGAAAGGGAAGAACCTACAACCAAGATTACTCTACCCGGCAAGGATCTCATTCAGATTTGATGGAGAAATCAAAAGCTTTACAGAGAAGCAAAAGCTAAGAGGCAATACTCATATCAGATAAAATAGACTTTAAAAGAAAGAATATTACAAAAGACAAGGAAGGACACTACATGATGATCAAGGGATCAATCCAAGAAGAAGTTACAGCAATTATAAATATACATGCACCCAACATAGGAGCACCTCAATACATAAGGCAACTGCTAACAGCTATAAAAGAGCAAATCGACAGTAACACAATAATAGTGCAGGACTTTAACACCTCACTTACACCAATGGACAGATCATCCAAACAGAAAATTAATACGGAAACACAAGCTTTAAATGACACAATAGACCAGACAGATTTAATTGATATTTACAGGACAGTCCATCCAAAACAAGCAAATCACACTTTCTTCTCAGGTGCACACGGAACAATCTCCAGGGTAGATCACATTTTGGGTCACAAATCAAACCTCAGTAAATTTCAGAAAATTGAAATCGTATCAAGCATCTTTTCTGAACACAACACTATGAAATTAGAAATTAATTACAGGGAAAAAAATGTAAAAAACACAAACACATGGAGCCTAAACAATACGTTACTAAATAACCAAGAGATCACTGAAGAAATCAAAGAGGAAATCAAAAAATACCTAGAGACAAATGACGACGATCCAAAACCTATTGGATGCAGCAAAAGCATTTCTAAAAGGGAAGTTTGCAGCAATACAAGCCTACCTCAAGAAACAAGAAAAATCTCAAATAAACAATCTAACCTTACACCTAAAGGAACTAGAGAAAGAAGAAC
>NC_041218.1:33540052-33551053 GCF_002837175.3 Physeter macrocephalus
GGCACAAAAACAGAAATATAGATCAATGGAACAGGATAGAAAGCCCAGAGCTAAACACACGCACCTATGGTCAACTAATCTATGACAAAGGAGGCAAGGATATATAATGGAGAAAAGACAGTCTCTTCAATAAGTGGTGCTGGGAAAACTGGACAGCTACATGTAAAAGAATGAAATTAGAACACTCCCTAACACCATACACAGAAATAAACTCAAAATGGATTAAAGACCTAAATGTAAGACTGGACACTATAAAACTCTTAGAGGAAAATGAAGGAAGAACACTCTTTGACATAAATCACAGCAAGATCTTTTTTGATCTGGCTGATTCATTTTATTCTGCAGTGGAGGCTAATACAACATTGTAAAGCAACCATACTCCAATAAAAAGTAATAAAATAAATAAATAAATAAAAATACAGTGTGAATATTTTCCAATCTCATTAAACATTCTTTGAAACCATGATTTTAATGGCTATATAATAACATTTCTTCCTGAAGTTTTTTTTTTATAATTTATGTAACCACTTTTGTCATTGGAAATTTAGGTTGTTTCTAAAGTTTTTGATGTTTCTGATGCTATTACAAATGAAAGTGACTATCCTTGTATACAATGCTCTGATAGGCGTCTCTAATGACTTCCTTAAAATGGATTCCTAGAAGTAAAATTAATGACCTAAAGGTGACAGGCATTTTAAAGTCTCAGTTCATACTGTCAAATTACTTTCCAAAATGGCTGTGCCACTTTCCACTCCAGCAGTGTTTGAGAGTACCCACCTCATCAAATTAAGTATTATGTGTTCCCAAATTAGTAGGGAGGTAAAAAGGAGGGAGGAATCGAGGGAGGGGAGACAGAGAGAAAGAAAAAAGATAAAAAGAGGAAGAAATGGAGAGAGAAAGAGAGGAAGAGAGGGAGTTATTTTTTTGATTACTAGCTAAGCTAAATTTTTTTCATGTTTATTTTCTCTAGTTTTTATTCTTTGGGGAACTATAGATCCACGTTGTTTGCTTATTTTTCTATGGAAGGTCACAGATTTACAGGAGCTCCTTCTTTAGTTGAGTATATTAAACTTTCATTGTGATAGTTGATGAAATTTTTCCCTAGGTTGTTTTTTAATATTTTTTATGCGTTTTATTTTATTTCTGGAATTTTAACAGAACATTTCTATTAAAAAATTTGAGGACTTGGGATAAAAACATTACTGGGGGGAAAACAACTACGTACAGCTTATTAGAAAGTAAAACTGACTGGAGTGCTCCTTTCTCTTCCAGTTGTCTTTTTTTTTTTTTTTTTTTTTTTTTTTTTTTGCAGTACGTGGGCCTCTCATTGCTGTGGCCTCTCCCGTTGAGGAGCGCAGGCTCCGGACGCGCAGGCTCAGTGGCCATGGCTCACGGGCCCAGCCGCTCCGCAGCACGTGGGATACTCCCGGACCGGGGCACGAACCCGCGTCCCCTGCATCAGCAGGCGGACTCTCAACCACTGCGCCACCAGGGAAGCCCCAGTTGTCTTTGATGCAGAATGTAGAAAGGGCACTCCAGCAGTATTTGATGACGTGGAAAAACAAAACAAAAAGAAACCACTCCAGTGACTACACTGAACTTCTCAGTGCTCTAGGCAAGTGCATAGCAAACAGATACAGCAGACTTTCACATACACAAACCATAAATACTACTCACTAACAGAAGGGAGGCTTGAGGAGAGGCATGTAATCACATGAGAAGGCATGACTATTGTCTTAACTGACTGCTGAAGAATGAAAAACAAATATACACAAAACATAGAAACCATTAAAATGAACTACTTCTCAGACTTCATCACAGAAAAAACCAGATTTAGAAATGATGGGAGTATAACATGAGACAAACAGCTGCAGAGACAATCAAATAATTTCTCAAAACAGGGAGGCAAGGGATCTAGCTGCTGAAAGGAAATACTCAGGAAAAAAAAATCCCACTTGCAGAGTACTGGGGTTGAAAATACTCTAAACTGTCTACCTCAGTTTAGTATGAAACAGAGCTCTTTCTCTTCTTGCCACGGAGCACTAGTGACTTGATGGACACCTTTGTTTTTCCTTTTGGCATTGTTCCCCTTCTTTTCTTCTTTTTCTTGTACAGAATTGCTAGGTACTTGTCTCTTATTTCCTCTTTTTTAGGAATAACCACCATTACCGACTTAAACATTATAAAAATGGACACACCCAAATGATAGAGAACAGGTATTTATGTTCTAAAACCAAGAAACAGAAAAAAATGACAATCTAAAATTAATTTCCTCCTAATACTTTTTTTTTTTTTTTTTTGCAGTAAGTGGGCCTCTCACTGTTGTGGCCTCTCCCGTTGCGGAGCACAGGCTCCGGACACACAGGCTCAGCGGCCATGGCTCACGGGCCCAGCCGCTCCACGGCATGTGGGATCTTCTGGGACCGGGGCACGAACCCGTGTCCCCTGCATCGGCAGGCGGACTCTCAACCACTGTGCCACCAGGGATGTCCTACTCCTAATACTTTTGATCGAAGTAAAAACATAAAATTTATCTTTATTCCCACCAAATTAAAAAAAAATAGAGCATGTCCTAGTTCTGGAAAATTATAAAGACTTCTATAATCATAATTTTTAAATGGCTGAAATTTTGCATTGGCGCTGAAACTTGACATCTGACTAATAATAATAGCAGAAAATAGTTATGAGATCTTCATAAGACTCCCAGCAATGGGTTAAGTGCTTTACATTCCTTCTTTGTTGATTTTCACAACTTTATGGGGTGTTATTATTCTGTCCATTTTTACAGATAAGAATCGTGAAGATTAAATTACTCAAGTCGCTTATCCAAAGTCACACAGCTAGAAGGTGACATACCCAAGACATAAATTCAGGCGCAACTGGCTCTGAAGACTGAGTTCCTAACCACTGTTCTAAGGGCATCTTCCACTGGAGGGACCCCACAGCAGCTCTCATCCAAAGTCTCTGGTCAGATCATTTCTTTCCATCTGTGCTCATTAGTTTACGTATGGCCTCTGCCTGCTTTCATGCTACAACAGCGGAGTTGAACAGTTGTGACAGTGACTCTATGACCTGCAGAGCTGAAAATACGCACTATTTGTCCCTCTGCAGAATGGTTTGCTGACCCCTGGCCTACATTAAATAAAAAGTGTTTCTCTGGTATTTTCTACTGACGTATCCCTTAATGGCAGAAGAAAATTAAGCGGAGTCATGAACCCCAGCTTGAGAAGCATAGATCTAAATGATCATTTGCCCCTTCAAATCCTGTTGGGGAGCCATCAGTGTTCCAATGATGTTGCCATTGCTCAAAAAAATATTTTTTAATTGTAATTGTAGCCTGATGTACTTTCTTTTCAGCAATCTCAACTCTGGTAAATATTAGTACTTTGAAGGTAGATTTTATCTTTGGTAACATACAAAATTTTGTATGGCTCAAACTAGTACCTGAATTAGGGAGTCAAATCGGGTATTTCTGGTTTTTATCACAGATAAACTATGATTATATATTAATGAAGCTGGTTCTTATATAACCTGTGCACTGATTCAGATATCAAATATCATTTTGTATGTGTCAACTTGTCTAGGCTACAGTCTCCAGTTATTTAATCAAACACTAATCTAAGTATTGCTATAAAGGTATTTTGTAGATGTGATTAAAGTACACAGTTAACTTTAAGAAGATTATCCTACATAATCTAGATGGACTTGATTCAATCAGTTGACAGAACTTAGGTCTCCCTGACAGAGAAGAAATTCTGCCTGTGGATAGCAGCTTCAGCTTGTGCCTAAGAGTTCCAGCCTGCCCTAGGGATTTCAGACTTGCCTAGCCAGTCTGCAATCCTGTAAGCCAACTCTTTACTTCTCCCCTTCTCTCTCTCTCTCTCCCCACCCTGACCCCTGCATGCATATGTATATATACATAAAAACTCCCACTGGTTCTGTTTTACTAGTAGAACCCTGATCTATCAAGTCTGAAAATATTTCCAAAATAATTTAAATTATCTCTTTATAGTTACCATTTTAGACAACACCAATCACTTGGATAAATATAGCCACCTAGAAATGAAACTCATTACTTTATAGTCACATTTTTGTATCATCACTCCTATTACATCTAAATTCCTCACTTCCCTCTGGCAAACCACAAATTCTAAAAGAGTAAAATTAAGCTAAACAAAAACTACTTGAGAGCATAAAGTACTGAATTTTCATGTAAAGTGTAAAAGTCTTTATCGATAAACTATGGCAGTAAGAAGTAAGAAGATGGATAAAATGATTAAAACTTCTGCTACCCAATCACACTTGAAACAGTTTCTCTGAAAATGCCATGGTCTAAAAGAAATTTTAATTCACTGAAAAAGTCTAACAAAGTGTAGAGAGATGCCTAAACATTTCCTGGATCAAAATATCAAAAAGATGAATAATTTGAGGAGCATTTCAAACCAAAGCACTCAAGCCTGCCATGCACACATTATTATCCTGGCCTTAGTGAAGATTAATAAGAGTGGCAAGAAGCTCCTACGGCTGAGTTGGGCACCTAATATGAGCTCTCTACACAGTAGCTATTACAGTTACTACATGCACAAAATTGTAGTTATATTCTAATCATATAGTTATTGATTTAGTCAACACTTGAGGAAGTACCCTTTTACATTTTCAAGTTATGATAATTACTTTTATTTTGAAACAAAGAAACAAACAAAACAACTAACATAATTTATTTTCTGCTCCTAGAGTAAAAGCTGCTAATACAAGAAAAGAAGTTTAGAGCACCCTGGAAAATCACATATCCTTTCTCTCCAGGAAATCTTGTTATACTTGTTACTGAGCCATAAAACATGTGTTTGTTTTTCACTTTGGATTTGGATTTGATGTGATATGCACAATTCCAAACATTGAATAAATGTGAAACTCAGTGACAAAAACAAGAGTATAAATACTAAAACACATACAATAGGCTTCCCTTGAGCAAATGGGGTGGTTATACATTCAAACACAGGATTTGAATACCTAAACCCAGGATGTTTGAACCTAGAAGATTATCTATATAAATTCAAAGCCTGAAATTTGGAATTTGCAGATTTACTTGCTAAAATCATTCTAAAAATATGAAGAGATCTTGCTCATCCACTTGTCAATCCTGAAGTTCATACATGTGAATTGAGCACATTTTTACTGTTTTTTAAATCATTATACACCTAGGAATTTACCCCAAGGAAATAATCATGGATTTCTGCATATATTTATCTTCAAGGATATTCAGGAAAATATATTTATAAATATATTATTTATAAAAGCAAAATAAAAAACCACTAAATATCCAACAAAAGAAATGGTTAGGGCTTCCCTGGTGGCGCAGTGGTTGCGCGTCTGCCTGCCGATGCAGGGGAACCGGGTTCGCGCCCCGGTCTGGGAGGATCCCACATGCCGCGGAGCGAACGGGCCCGTGAGCCATGGCCGCTGAGCCTGCGCGTCCGGAGCCTGTGCTCCGCAACGGGAGAGGCCACAACAGAGGGAGGCCCGCATACCACAAAAAAAAAAAAAAAAAAAGAAAGAAATGGTTAAATATTATATATCATTATGATAGAATAGTATGCAGCCATTAAAAATGATGTTATAAAGTTACTTAGGAAAAAATGATCACATTTTAGTTTAAAAAGCATATTATATAACTTTTTATAGTTTGACACCTTTTGTAAAAAGTTCATAGATTATACATTTACCATCTGTGTAGGTACATAGGCGTAAGTATAGTTTCTGGGCACACAAAGAAAAGTTGAAAGAGAGAAACAAATACTGTATGCTAATGCCTGTATATGGAATCTAAAAAAAAAAAAAATGGTACTGATGAACCTAGTGGCAGGGCAGGAATAAAAACGTAGATGTAGAGAATGCACTTGAGGACACGGGGGTGAGGGGGGGCCGTGGAGGGGGAAGCTGGGGCGAAGTGAGAGTAGCATCGACATATATACACTACCAGATGTAAAACAGATAGCTAGTGGGAAGCAGCTGCATAGCACAGGGAGATCACCTCGGTGCTTTGTGACCGCCTAGAGGGGTGGGATAGGGAGGGTGGGAGGGAGACGCAAGAGGGAGGGCATATGAGGATATATGTATACATATAGCTGATTCACTTTGTTATACAGCAGCAACTAACACAGTATTGTGAAGCAATTATACTCCATAAAGATGTATTAAAAAAAAAAAGAAAAGAAAAGTTGAAGGATACAAAGCAGCTTTCCAGTACTGCTCAACTCTGAGTGGTAGAATTATGTGTGAAATTTTTTTCCTTCACTATAGACTTGAAATTTTCTACTATATGTGTTGTTTCTTTTAATCAGGGGAAAAAGAGATTTTCAAAGCATGACATAAAAGTAAAAACTATACAGTGCAATAGTTATCTTTGGAGGGTGAGATTATGTGAAACCTTCATTTTATACTTTTTACACTATCTATAGTCTTAAATTTTTTACATATGCATGTATTATTCTGGTAATCAATAAAAGTATATATAGTTTTTAACACAACCAATATATGCTATTCTTTAATTTCAACAAATAAGATATTTTCTTATTCAAGGGAATTTTAGTTTAAAATAAGATATTTAAGGATAAGTTGACAGATTAATAGCAACAACAACAAAACGCTCCTACTTTTATTAAGAAGTTTTCAAGGAGAACTACATAGGAAAAGTTATATATGTTTACATGTATCTGAATTCCAGTTTTATAAAGATGAACACTGAGTAATTTTTAATGATTACAATGCTACAGTCACAAAATCTTGTATGAAATTATTTATTTCAGTACATTTATAATTGCATATGGATAGCACACAGATTTATTCAAGAACATGAAAGACTGTTCCTAAGCCAGAGAAGGAGAGCCATTTAGGAAGCCAGCAACTCATTTATCATGCACAGTCTGCACCAAGCAGTGCCACCCACCCAAGCACTTTCGCCATCCTTCAGTGTCACAGTGGGCTGGTGACATGACTTAATTGCTGAGCTAAGGCTAATTATAAGGCAAATGAAACAATAAGAGAGAATTCACCCCAACCAATTAACTAAAAGAGTAGACATTGTCTTAGAATGTCCTGCATATGCTAATTTAAACTTTATCACCCATAAAGGCATCCATACAACCACAACTTTTTTTTGTTCTTTTCTTTTTCAGCCTTTATAATAGTAGGAGAGACCCTGATGCAGAGCATCTATCTTGCTACCATGTAGCAGGCATTCAGCTTTCTCCAGCTGGGCATGAATTTCTATGCTTCACCCTAGGCTTTAAGCAGTGTTGTTTAAATAATGTAAGTTACTGCATGGTAATAAGCTGATAATTGCATAATAACTCCATTAGAAAGAATGAAAGCAGCAAGAGAACTTGGATTCACAATGCTTATATTATAACCCAATAAGTACAATTAATTTGTGTCCCAAGATGGCTGGATTAATTAATACATCTAATTGGGAAAAATGGGCAGAAGAATTGAATAGACATTTTTCCAAAGAGAAAACGCAGATGGCCAGTAGACACATGAAAAGATGCTCAACATCGTTAATCATCAGGGAAATGCAAATTAAAACCACAATGAGATATCGCCTCTTACCATTCAGAATGGCCATCATCAAAATATCTACAAACAATAAATGCTGGAGAGGGTGTGGAGAAAAGGGAACCCTCTTACACTGTTGGTGGGAATGTAAATTGGTGCAGCCACTGTGGAGAACAGTATGGAGAGTCCTCAAAAACCTAAAAATAGAACTACCATATGACCCAGTAATCACACTCCTGGGCATAGATCTAGAAAAATTTGCAGCAACATGGATGGACCTAGAGATCATCATACTAAGTGAAGTCAGAGAAACACAAATATTACATGATATCACTTATATGTGGCATCTAAAAAATAATACAAATGAATTTATTTAAAAAACAGAAACAGATTCACAGACATAGAGGCATAGAAAACAAACTTATGGTTACCAAAGAGGAACGGCGGGGAGGGATAAATTAGGAGATACACACTACTATATATAAAATAGATAAGCCACAAGGATTAGTGTATAGCACAGGGAACTATATTCAATATCTTGTAATAACCTATATTGGAAAAGAATCTATATACATATATATGTATAACTGAATCACTTTGTTGTACACCTGAAATTAACACAATATAGTTAATCAACTATACTTCAATTAAAAATAAATAAGTAAAATTAAATTAAATTAAATGCTGCAACAGTACTAGACTGTGTGGAGGCCCAGGTAAATGCTGCAACAGTACTAGATTGTGTGGAGGCCCAGGTAAATGCTGCAACAGTACTAGATTATGTGGAGGCCCAGGGATGTGATTAAATAGCCTGTTGATTTCTCTGAGGTTTTTTTTTACTGAGGTTCTTTTGCTTTTTTTTCTGGGTCTCATTCCAGAAACCTGCTTAAAATCCCACCCCATTTCAGTCCTGTTCTTCAAAGACTGAAGCTTAGCCTCAATGCTCCCTAGTGGATTCCAGCATAGTCTGCTTGGACTTCTGAGAACTGTAAGCCTGAAATTTTGAGTCACTATGCTCCCCTTTGCTTCGTCTCAAATTCCCTTTCGCAATGGCCTACCATGTGCCCTTACTGCCTGAGCACCTCTTTGGTCTCTGGTCTTGATCTGACACACTTCACTTCCTTCATCCACACCTGAAGCTGGACCAGCTGCAGTGGCTGCATCTTTTTCCCAATTCTGGCTCCTGCCCACCTACCTTGCTCAGCTAGAAGGAATTAGCTCTGCCTGGCCAGATGCCAAGAAGTGACAAATCAAGCTCAATCAATAGGTGGTAATTAAATTTCTGCCTCAAAAGCCCAGCAGAGGTTGTCAATGGGATTTCTCAGTGGATCCCTGCTGCTAAGCAAGGATGCGATTTTATATTTAGTTTTAAAACTTGAACTTTCTCCAACAGGATTCTTAGGCAAAACAATAAAGAGTGAATAAAGGCAATAGTAAGAGTTGTTTTATGGGAAAAAGGGCAATAAGGGAGGACTTGGCATTTCCAAAATCAAAATGCCTATTGCTAAGTAGATCATGACTAATCTTCGTTTCTAGGTAAGCTGAATAGAAACACTAACTGAAAAGTGATGTAGGTCACCTTCAAATATAATCTATTCTCTTCTTTTTTCCTTCAGTCTAGAATCTTTAAGTAAGCCATTTAGAAGATATAATATTACAGGATGACACCAACTGAGGGGAATAGGGTGAAGTGTAAGGGCCGAGGACAACTTCAGTGGCCTTAAGTGGGAAAAGTGTGGCTTTCACTCACTGATCTATACCATATTTCTTTTAAGAATGCATTAATATGAATATGCTTTTCTCCCCCACATCCAATCCATATCACTGCCCCAAACAATTATTCCTCTAGGAAATGTGAGGTTGAAAAAAAATGTCTCCCATTAAATGAGAACTATTCTGTTAATGACATTAGTACATATGCTCTCACTTTAAAAATAAGAGGCTGTTGAATTAATCACTTAAGTATATTGAACAAACTGTGGAAGAGTATTATCCTGCTGGAAACTCTCACCCCTCACTCTCACACAACCACTGGAGATTTCCAGTTAGGTCTAATGACCAGTAATAACCACAGCCACACAGACGGTCAGGAGAGTTTCTGATTTACTTAAAGTGGAAAACTGTTGCCAACAAAAAGAAAATGGAACACATAGTATAGTATGTTCTGCCTCTAATGCCTCTTTCGCAGGCTGAACATGACAGCTGAAGAGCATGACATTTTATGCAGCTTGCTCAATGATAGCATTTTTTTTTTTTTTTTCCAGTATGCGGGCCTCTCACTGTTGTGGCCTCTCCCGTTGCGGAGCACAGGCTCCGGACGCGCAGGCTCAGCAGCCATGGCTCACGGGCCCAGCCGCTCTGCGGCATGTGGGATCCTCCCGGACCGGGGCACAAACCTGTGTCCCCTGCCTCGGTAGGCGGACTCTCAACCACTGCACCACCAGGGAAGCCCCAATGATAGCTTTTTAAAGATCTTACTACCAGATCTGTACTCAACTGGTGTGCTAATTGGATTACTGAGCTCCTAGCTCAGAGCCACCTTGTCTGTTTACCCACATGTACCATTCAAATATTATTACCTTCTATGCTTGTCATGATATGGAAAAGGTTGGGAAGCCCTGAATTAATCTTTGTCGTCTAGGGCTCATTTTGGCATAGCCCATATTATCATATGGTGTCTTTGAAGAATGGTAACATGTTCGAGCTGGAAAAGACCTCAAATTATCTCTTCCCACATGGGGATTCTCCATATGTAAGTTCCATAGGATATTAAGAGATGTTAGTTTAATTGGGGGAGGGGCAATTTGAGAAACACTGGGTTAAAGTTAAGTAGATTTTTTTTTAGTGCAGGATGTCTCAGAAGCTTCCATATGCTGAATACACTGTGACTCTCCAGAAGAGGAGTGTAACACACAATTTATGTTTACTTAAGAGTGGAGCCCTAAGAATATCTTTTTTTTTCAAAAAAAAGATATGTGGTAAAATACACGTAACAAAAATTTATCATCTTAATCATTTTTAAGTGTACTTTCAACAGTGTTAAATATATACACATTGTTGTGCAACCAATCTCCAGAACTTGTCATCTTGCAAAACTGAAACTCTACACCCATTAAACCACAACTCCCCATTTCCCTCTCTTCCCAGTCCCTGGCAACCACTCTTAGAATATCTTTAGCAAGTAATAATTCACAAAACATACTTTGGAAAATGTTACTTTATCTCTTTTAGCTCACCCCCTCTTTTTATAGATGAGAAAATGGGCCTGAAGATGTTAAGGAATTTATACAACATCACAAGTTAATAGTGAACCAGGGGCTTCCCTGGTGGCGCAGTGGTTGAGAGTCCGCCTGCCGATGCAGGGGACACGGGTTCGTGCCCCGGTCCGGGAAGATCCCACATGCCGCGGAGCGGCTGAGCCCGTGAGCCATGGCCGCTGAGCCTGCG
>NC_041218.1:33551067-33619740 GCF_002837175.3 Physeter macrocephalus
GCCTGCGCGTCCGGAGCCTGTGCTCCACAACGGGAGAGGCCACAACAGTGAGAGGCCCGCATACTGCAAAAAAAAAAAAAAATAGTGAACCAGGCCTAGAACGTAGGCTGCTGGACTTTCAGTCTGACCTCTTTTTACCACAGAAAGAGTAGACTGCTGAAATAGGCTAATGATTATCCAAATTCTACCAACATCTGCTCTGAAAATACCTAGTATCCACCAGATCCATTCCAAATAAAGGACTATTAGGTAAAAGAATTCTCCCAAAAGTCACACTAAATCCACAGTATTCCAAACTGGGGTACACATGACATCAGGAAGTCCCAATTTAAACATGCCATATCTTCCTGGAGCATCGATTGTACCTGATGATTAAATGATAAATAAATATTTTGATATCAAAATCATCATGGATCCATGGCAAGGCAGGATATAAAACTGACCTATTTTTAAAGGACTTCAAGGGAATCCTGTTTCAGCAGTGAGCTAAACATTGGCCTGTGGCCCCAGCTGCCTATCCTTTCCCGTTTGAATCTAGGGCTTCTGACAGGGAAGCAGGAGAAGCACTGTGTGGAGGCGAAAAACCTATAGTAAGACCTGGGATACAGCTCAGGAGGAACACCCTGGTCACCCATGAACCAAACTGTACTTCCACAGGCACCTGGGCAGTTCATACCAATTCTGATGCTCTTTAGTACCTGTGTCTCTCAACGAGCATCCTAAGGCTCCAGAGAAGGGACAAGTTAGGAGGGTCTTCCAGTAATAATCATCAGAAGAGCTCAAAAAGGAGTGATATTGTCTGTTGCTAGACATCAAGTTTAGGATGAAATGGGGGAGCTGGTAGCAGAAGAGAAGGGTTGAATTACATATCAAGCTCTTAGTCAGAAGGTCTATGGTGGGATGGCATTTAAATTCCAGCAGCTACTCCCTCTCTCTGCAGATTCTAAATCCATAAAACTTAAAATAGTTATACTGTATGCCCATTCATTTTCACAATGTACTTATTAAAATTCAATTATATCAAATCACGCTACAAGAGTGAAAATGAAAAATGTTTTTTGCCTCTCTTCTGAAAATTATCCAAAGAGAGAAGGTACAACCTTTTAAAAATAATTCTGCAGAGACGGGAAGGGTAAGCTATTTTCCTTTTAGATCTCTAAGTTTTTAGCTTTCATCCATATGCTACTGCCAACTTTCTAAGCTTTAGAAATTACTGGCAGGTTTTCAAATATAAAATACATAGTGATAATTTTCTTGCCTTTATTTTAGCTGTGCCTAAGCAGCTGGCTTGGAGCAGCTGGCAACCCAAGAGGGAAATAAAACAGAATGAAGCCAAGCGCCTCCTTGACTAGCATCACGTGCCAGGGCAAGGTCGGCTTCAGTTCCACTTGGCGTTTCCTTTTAACCTGTCTCAAAAGATCCCTCCTCAGAATATCTGCATCAGTATGTTAATCCTGGCGCTGGGTGTTGGGTATTCATTCTTCCCCCAGCTGCCCTCCGCTTCACATCCTCTAAAATCATGGTTCCCCACGCCAAAATGAAATGCAAACTGGTACATTAGTCAAAGACACAGAGAATGAGCGCCAAGTAAGGTGAGAGGCATGTGCCATGAATATTAATGTAACCCAAGCAATTGTAATCATTACAATGGGAGCTGGCACACGTTAGTTACTAACTGCACAGAAGAGGCTGCAGTTAACCTTGGTGAAGGTTAGGAAACTCTGCTTTAGTCACTCAGAGGAAGCCTTCATTTTTCCAATTGAGTGAGTAACAATTCTGGATTCTCAGCTCCCCAAGACAGCCAATTATTTTCAGGAGTATTGCTAAATTCTCAAAATAAATTTGAATTTGCATTAATTGAAGATACATGACATACTACAGATGGGTTGTGGTAAAGTAGAAAAAACACAGGATGAAACAGTTTGTGAGAAAGTTAAAATCATTCTTGGCAGTGGCTGGTTAATTTATAAACAACCTACTCTTAACAATGTTTCAGTAAGTGGGATAAAATAATAGTACTAATAAAAACAATTTAGTACTAGATTGGAGCCACCACCCACCCTGAGGCAGAGAAAGAAAATGCTTTTTATAAAAGGAAAGAATTAATAAAAAAAGGAAAAAGAAGAAAAAAAGATATTCACACTTAAAATGTGTATTTATGGTAAGAATAGTAATTTATTTAAATGGGGCCGATGTCTTATAAACTGTGAAACCCACAATGATATATGATGTTGCCTTTCCTCTTTACAGCATAAATGAGATTTCCAAAGAGGCCTAAGCTATCAGACCTGCTAAATGTTTCTAAAAACAAAACAAAAATACTAATTTGTAAGAACGAAATAGAAAATAAAGCAGCTTTACCAGCTTTAAGGAAATACTACACTGAATCCCAGCTCAGCTAACTCCAGGTCAATAAATATCTGTTGGATGCTAAATGAAATGTCACCGTGTAGAATTTAAGGGAATTTAAGAGAATTTATTAGAAGCCTCCTTGCTAATACAGTTGAAGAAAAGCAACTGGAAGGGTAATACCTGAATCATCTGTTACGGGTCTGACAAAGAGTCTCCCTTTGACCAACCTTTAATCAGGCTCCTCTGAATCTTCCTCCCAACTAGGCCTCGACTTTTGGACTGGCATGTCTGCCTTTGCATCACCAACTTTAGCAAGGATCCTATTATGTAGGTTTAGCCAGAATCTCCACCCGTGATATCTGATCACCCTAAATATCTAACCAAATTCCTCATCCTCCACCATCCCCCACATGATAGCTGATCACTCTGGCCAGTCTTCAGCAAGAATCTTTTTAGAACAGTTTAGCAAAGAATTGTCCTACCCTCTTAATAATTTTCTAGCCACCTCCCCGCCCTACCCCCAGCCTGTTCCTTGACTATAAACCCCCAATCTTCCCTGTTGTGATCAGAATTGAGCCCAGTTCTATACTGAGGTCCCTGTTTTTACTGCTTTAACTATTGTCCAGCTCTGATTTTCTTTGAGAGGTCTTAGTCATTGTGCCTCTCTGGAAAACAGTTTGGCAATTCTTCAAAATGTAAAACATAGAGTTACCACAAAACTCAGCAGTTCCACTCCTAGGCATATACCCATGAGAACTGAAAAGATATGTCCTTGCAAAAATTTGTACATAAATGTCCACAGCAGTATTATTCATACAGCCAGAAACTAGAAACAACCCAAATCCCCATCAAATGATGAATGGTTAAACATCAATAAAATGTGGTATATCCATACAAAAGAATAATATTCAGCAATAGAAAGGAATGGAGCACTGAAACATGCCACCACATGGAGGGACCTTGAAAACATTGCACACAATGAAAGAAGCCAGTCACAAAAGACCATATGTTGTATGATTCCATTTATATGAAATTTCCAGAATAAGAAAATCCATAGAGTCATAAAGTAGATTAGTGGTTTCCAGGGGATGAGGGGAGAGGGAAATGAGAAGTGACAGCTAATGGATACACAGTATTTTTCTGGGGCGATGCAAACATTCTAAAATCAGATAGTGACCATGATTACACAACTCTAGATATACTAAAAACCACTGAATTGCATACTTTAAAAGGGTAGATTTTACTGTATATGAATTATACTTCAGTAAAGCATTATGAAAAACAAGTCATTTTCACAGGTTTATTTGTTCAGTAGGTATTTGTTAAGGGCCTACTATATTCCAGGCACCGGGAAAATAATAATACACAGACATGGTTCCTGCCCTCCCAGAGCTTATAGTCTTGTGGAGGAAGGCTGGGTTTAAACCCTGGCTCACAGTTTGCTGTAATCTGGGTAAGTATCTTACTTCCTCATCTATAAACAGGATGAAAGGCAGTACTCAG
The DNA here is from genome assembly GCF_002837175.3 of Physeter macrocephalus. Taxonomy (NCBI): domain Eukaryota; kingdom Metazoa; phylum Chordata; class Mammalia; order Artiodactyla; family Physeteridae; genus Physeter; species Physeter macrocephalus. Next base: position 33,554,923 of record NC_041218.1, read on the forward strand.
CAGCTGGCACATTGGGAGGGCTCCCTAAATGTCAGTTATTATTAAGTGACTATAAAAGCAAATTATAAACACCAGAGAGAGAAGGAATACAAATAAAACAAGAGGGCTGAGGTTGGGAAGTTGGAGAAGGTATCTCTTCAGGAAATGACATTTGGGCTAAAACTTGAAGGATCAGCTAAAGGTAGAAAGACTTAAAGAACTACAGACAGAGGAAAATACAAGTACAAAGGTCTTGAGGCAAGGAAGAGCTTGAGGCATTCCAGGAGCTATATGTGCTCAGCAGACACTAAGTGAGGGAGAGGTAAGCAGGGGCCAGACTGTGCTGGGTCTTGTAGACCAAAATAAGTATTTTGTTTTTTATTCTAAGTACAATGGAAAAATCACTGAAGGCTTTTAAGGGAGAAGTATGACATGATCCCAATTACATTTCCAAAAGATCCCTGGCTGCTATGAGGGGAAGAGCATGCAATCAGAAGGCTACTGCTGGGCTCCAGGGGAGAGATAACAGTGACTGTTGTAGAGATCTTAATGACCTTGTCCAGGCTGAGACACATAGAAATGAAAACAAGGATTTGCAGCAGAATCCTTTCCACTCTGTTCTACATATGCAGCTTGCACTGGATAGAACACCAAAGGAAGAGTGAACATGATGTAGAATAAAGTGTACCATACCAGACCTGAACCCAGAAGCCCTCAAATTCCTAGTTCTACTGCCAGCCAGCTATGCAATCTTGGCAAAGACTTCCTCCTGGAGCCTCAGTTCCTTATCAGTATAATTAGAATAACAGCTCTACCTCACCGGGTTACTCTAAGACTTAACTGACTTATATGTGAAAGTGCCTGCAGAGTATCAGGCAATATGCCCTCTAAGTGGTAGTCAATTTAAGAGATACACCCAAAACAAAAACAAAGTACAGATTGTGATTAGTTGTTTGTTTCTCTTTAAGGTAAAGTTGGTTTTTGTTTGGTTTGGTTTGGGTTTTGTTTTGTTTTGTTTCAGTGAGTATGTGCTAAGCTTCTTCAATATACTTGGGCCTGTAGAGAAAACAGCAGGGATCCATCTACTTGTTCCATGGCGTTTACTTGCTGGGAAACCCATACAGTTGTTGCAGATAAAAGTCTTTTCCCAAAGACACATCTCTGGGGAGCAAATATTATGTAAAGAAAACTCTTCCCTAAAGAAGCCCAGGCCGGGGAATGTATGAACCTAGAGAAAAGCAGTGAACATTTTGCTATTAAACTGGTTTTTGAAGCAACCAATATAAGGATTGATTTTAAGAGAAATGTAGCAAAGTTCATCACAAAATTATCCTGTTTACATGTTTAAACTTCTGCTGAAATTAATAAATTATACCCAAATTCTACCCGAAAAACACACCACTTTGGTCTTGCTGCTGCTGAAGACACCCCTGTACACATTAGAGTCCCCACTTTTTCTGAAGTATATTTGTAGTAAGGGATTTATCTCAAGTTAATTAAACGGTTATAAAAAAGGCAAATTCTTCTGAGACTTTTCTGGAAGCCCCTGATAGAAGCATATAAGGGAAGTAGTTTTTTAATTACCTCGATAGTTCATTAATGTTTTTGCTGACTTATAATTATATCACATTTCTTCCTACAATTCTTCCAAGAAAGCATTAACTAAAGGAAAAGCAAACGGTTATGTGTTTATTTACCAGTATGTTGAATCAGATAATGAAAAAGAGAAACAAACAAACAAAAACCTTTCTCATGTATATTGTCCCATAAATTTTTTATCCTAAAAAGAAAAAAACAGGGCTTCCCTGGTGGCGCAGTGGTTGAGAGTCCGCCTGCCGATGCAGGGGACACGGGTTCGTGCCCCGGTCCGGGAAGATCCCACATGCCGCGGAGCGGCTGGGCCCGTGAGCCATGGCCGCTGAGCCTGCGCGTCCGGAGCCTGTGCTCCGCAACGGGAGAGGCCGCAACAGTGAGAGGCCCGCGTACGTTTTATGACTCAATAAAATACCATTTTAAAAAGCCAAAGGTAGCAAAACAAAAAGCACCTTTAAATAAATGCCATATTATGTTGTCATAGCTAATTTATTCAATATTAATTATTGAATAAATAGGAGGAAATTAATGATTTCTCTGAATAGAGATTTAATGTTCTGAAAATTATTGTACTTCAAACCCTCTACACAGACACTGATACAGATTAATACAAATAATGCCTGTGGAAATTGCTATAAATGGCACATGTTGGCATAAAGTTATGTCTGCTGGGTGAAGGGGACCCTGGAGGAAAACAGTACCACAGGTATTTTCTGAGTTTGTGTGTGTTTGTTTTTTAAAATCCAGCTTCCTTCCAAGAAGCAAATAAACTATGCTTCTATAGAAAAAGAGAAGAAACCAAGAAAGCAGTAGATGGAATTATTTTATACAAATGGAAACATAAAAATCTTTCTCTACTACCTCTCAACTGAAGGAAACACAATGAATGGAAACAAAAGCTTTATCATTTTGAAAACCTTTCACCTTCTCCTGGCTTAAGGCAAAAAAAAAAAAAAAAAAAAAGAGAACTAGAACTGTATTTTATCATTTACAAAAAATCAACAGTCATATTATAAAAAGAACCTTACCACTCAGATTTTCTTTCTAATTTAATTCTGCCTAGAGCCTCAAAAGAGAACTGACTGAAATAAAAAACAAAAACAAAAGCAAACAAACAAAAAAAGCAAACACTTAAGATTCTATTTCCAGTTATTTTTAATCCTGATTGAGATATTTTTCCATGTACAGGACAATGTCTCTATCACAGTATGCTAAAAAAGTCAGTGTTTTAAAATATCATTAGATATAGATTAATGAGAGAGTCTCAGCAAAAGTCAAAAACAAGCTATTTCTTAACTTTCTTCCTCTTGAAAGATGAAAAAACTAAAAATTCAGCATTTTTGCTCCACTCTATCTGATCATTTAAGTGGTGGATTAAGGCACCAATAATTCTAACTGAAGTGACAGAACTAACCCATTATTTTGGCACAGAATAGGTACACTAGGTTGGTCACAAGGTGTGCTGGCCAAGCTCAGGATGTACCATTTCTCCCTTCATCTCTCGTCCTGAAGTCTATCCAATGTTTGATGTATAGAGTGCATAAGCACACACTTTTTTCCTACAAAGTATGTAAATCTGATTTCATTTACCTATGATAAACTAGTGGAATTACATCTTTTGAGGAGATCTCACAGATTTTTTGTATCCTAGAAAATTTAGCATATTTAAAACACGCTAGAAAAGGAAAAGAAAATAAACACGTGAACTGAACTGCTCTTGTTGCTTAGCATTCTAACAGGAGGCTAACTCTTAGAAATAAATTCCATAGATTACTATGAAAGTGTGACTGAATTTCATATCACAATGAGCAAAAGATTAACAAGCTATCAGCTTTCCTTAACCAATGCTGATTCTGATCTCCATGGCAGCACATGTGCAATGAGCTCTCTGCTTAGAGGTTAAAAAAGTATAAAATGGGGTCCCTGTTGGAAAGATTACTTACCATTTGCTATAGACTGAACTGTGTCCCCCTAAAATTTATATGTTGAAGCCCTCAATGTGATAGTATTTGGAGGTGGGGCCTTAGGGAGGTAATTAGGTTTAGATGAAGTCATGAGAGTGGAGCCTTAAGGATGAGATCAGTGTCCTAAAAAGAAGAGACATCAGACAGCTTTCTCTCCATGTGTGTGTGCACGCGTGCACACGTGCACACGTGCACACACCATGCAAGGGTACAGCAAGAAAGTGGTTGTCTGCAAGACAGGAAGAGAGTGCTCTCACCAGAGATGTGAGTCATTAACACTTTTTTTTTTTTTTTTGTGGGGGATCCTCCCAGACCGGGGCGTGAACCCGGTTCCCCTGCATCGGCAGGCGGACGCGCAACCACTGCGCCACCAGGGAAGCCAGTCATTAACACTTTGATCTTGGAATTCTCAGCCTCCAGACTCTGAGAAATAAATTTCTGTTGTTTAAGCCACTCAGTCTATGGTATTTTGTTATGGCAGCCCAAGATGACTAATACTCCATCAAATCAGTGAGAAACAAGGTATCCTTTAGAATAGAGGACAAACTACAAATATAATCTGAAAATGGGCTTGGATTCTTAAGCTTTGTCCTACATGTTAATTTTCCAAGTGACAACTAGTGTAACTATTGCTTATTTTCTGTTTTGGTCACAGCAATGGCTACACATTTCCTTTTAATGTCACTGTCACTCTCCAGTACCCACTCATATGTAATCCTCCATCTTTGCTACACCTACGGATCCACACCTGCCATTTACAGTACTACTTCAACTTATATTCTTCCTCTCTGATGTACAGAAGTAAAATTCAAACTCTCTGACTAATGTTTTCTGGGAAGTAGAGCATTTACATCTAATTTTTTCTTAACACTAAATCTGGGATTCAGATCATTTACAGTAGGTTGTTCTTTGGATATCTAATTATTTTACATCATAAATTATTTGCACCAAATTACTTGTAAAAAGCATCATAAGTTATTTCTACTACTCTCCCCCCACCCACCACAACCACCACATACACATAAAAGTTGTAGAAAGTAGAGTTCAAGTAAATTTCAGCAAGCTGGCCAGTGAAAAGGCTGGCCTAATGGCCTTGAGTCTTGTGAAACCTGCCCTCCATGCTTCTGTTAGTAAAGAAGTCTTTAGAGCTGAATGGCATGACTGAGACTGTAAGAAAAAAGCCAAATGTTTGATCTCATTTTCTACCACCCACTCACCTCAGAGACCTGAAACTCCATGTCCGGGAGTTTCAATGCCATGATGCTTATATAACTGGCTTCACACGACAGGAATTAGATTTCTTTTCCTATTTATTTATAGGAAAGGCAATATTACATTAAACATTACCTTAATTATTTTAAAATATTCTGTAAACTATCATTTTATTAGAATTACTTTCATTATTGCCTATTAGCTTTCACACACACTTACTATTGTTGAAATCATATTATAGGTTCTCTTCCATAACACTACACCTTAAATATACTTCCCAAGTTTTTAGTCTTCATACTTTTTTTTTTTTTTTTTGCAGTACTCGGGCCTCTCACTGTTGTGGCCCCTCCCTCTGAGGAGCACAGGCTCCGGACGCGCAGGCCCAGCGGCCACGGCCCACGGGCCCAGCCGCTCCGCGGCACGTGGGATCTTCCCAGACCGGGGCACGAACCCGGGTCCCCTGTATCGGCAGGCGGACTCTCAACCACTGCGCCACCAGGGAAGGCCCCCCATACTTTTCATTGTAATGACTTGATGAGATAATGTCATGATGATATAGCATCACTAATATACCAATTCCCTTTTGATGAACATTGAGGTTACTTCCAATCATTTGCTACTGTGGGAAACAATAGGGTTTGATCAAGGTGTGAACACATATTACCTTGGAATGGATTCCTAGGGACAGGATTACTAGCCCAAAGGGTTTTAGCAATTTTTCTACTTTTCCTGTGGTTTACCTTTTCTTTTCCCCCCAAGAGGAACTGTGCCAATGTCTTCGCCAGCAATGAATAAGTTCCTGGTTTCTTTTTAAAATAAAAACGTACAAATTTTGCTGCAAATTTGCCAATAGGAGACGTTCACTTTTGTGATGGCAGGGGGGATTACCTAAATATAATTATAAAATGATACCTATGTGCTATAAATTTGAACAAGACCTTTGATAGTGAATTATGATAAACATTTTTTCATGTTCACTTTACTAACTATATTTCCCTTTGTGTGAATTATCTGTTTTGTCCATTCATCTATTAAAGTCTCAATGTTTGAGGGGTAAAAACAAACAAGCACTTTATACAAACAGCCCTCCATATTCTCGGGTTCCCCATCTGTGGATTCAACCAGCCACAATTAAACATATTTAATAGAAAGACTCCAGAAAGTTCCAAAAAGCAAAACTTGAATTTGCTGAGTGCTGGCAACTATTTACATAGTATTTACGTTGTATTTATAACATTGTATTAGGTATTGTAAGTAATCTACAGATTATTTCAAGTATATGGGAAGATTTGGGCAGGTTAAATGCAAATACTACACCATTTTATATACGGCACTAGAGCATCCACAGATTTAGGTATCTGCAGGGGTCCGAGAACCAATGCCCTATAGATACCAAGGGATGACTGTACTTTATATTCTTTAGCAGTCATATTGGTATAGATCTATTTTCCCACTCTGCTATTGTTCTTCTAAAAACTGTTACTGAACATACATCTTAAATATTTTTCGAATCTATCTTTTGCTTTGTTTTTCTATTTCTTTAAACCCCCAAAAGATATCCTTTCACATTTCTATTATATATTCTATTTTTTTAATCTTTCTAGAACATGATTTTTTTATTAATTTCATTAATTCATTAAGTTCACTAATTTATTTCAATTTTATATTAGTATATAGTAAAAGATGTTGATGTAAATACTATTTTTTTTTTTGGCTGCATTGGGTCTTCGTTTCTGCATGCGGGCTTTCTCTAGCTGCAGCGAGCAGGGGCTACTCTTCGTTGCCATGCACGGGGTTCCTATAGCGGTGGCTTCTCTTGTTGCGGAGCTTGGGCTCTAGGCGCACGGGCTTCAGTAGTTGTGGCACATGCACTTAGTCGCTCAGCGGCATGTGGGATCTTCCCAGACCGGGGATCGAACCTGTGTCCCCTGCATTGGCAGGCGGATACTTAACCACTGCACCACCAGGGAAGCCCTGCAAATACTTGTTTAAAAACTGCTACTCAGCTCCCCAACAACACTGTAATCCTTTTTTAGGAGAAAACTTATTATATTGTTTACATATTGCTGAATCTATTTCTAGACTTAAGTATTGTTCCATAGACCTGTGTTTATACTTTTTCATCATTATTACTCATTGCTCTTCTATTTGGAAAGTTCCTTGGAAAGCTCCCTTGTTTATTTTTCCATTAGATCATTCTTTCCAGTTCTCCCCAAAATCCCAGAATGATTTTGACTGAAATTGTAGTATATGCATAAATTAACTTTGAAAGTTCAGGGACTGGATTTATAAATTAAAATGCTGCATACACACAGAAGGAATGCTTTGGCTTTCTAACACTTGTTATCTGTTTCTCTCAGAGCGAAGAAGCTTCATGCCTATTTCTTGAGACTGTTGTATATAACAAGATCTCTGGGATTCTATTTCTATGTCTCAGCCTTTACTTAGTTCAAAACATACCTGAAGGCCCACCACCAGTTCTAGCTACAAAACACCTGGAAAGAGACAAGGTTTTCCACTCAGCTGGAATTGTGAAAGAGGCAGAGGAAAATTAGTTCAGCACTTTAATTAGAAACCTTTCCCTTATACGTGGTGTTGCAGTCATGAATTACCAGATATTCTGCTTGCCTTGTCTGCATTTCCTGCTTCAACTGATTCCATAGCTTTCAGACCCATTTTGACCTCTGTTATGCTCAGGCTCTTCTTCATTGAGCAGCCAGTGTCTAGCCCCACCCACAGTCTGTCTCTAGTGGACCCTTCCTCTCCTATGCAGGCTGCTTGGCTACCCCCAGACCTTCACACCAAAGGATGCCACCACATATGCCCTCAACTAGTTATACTGATCAAATGGATGTGAAATTTCAAAACTGAATGTTAATATTTAAGTAAACATATCCTGTAAACTGGTGGAAGCCTAAGGCCCAAGGTCAGAAATAAATTAAAATATAACTAATAACTATTTGGTATATAAGAATTTGATTTAATATCAAGAGTTCTTCTGTACTTCACAGGTCTTTTAACCAGAGGCACTACTTTCATGAAATGAAGTATCTGAGGGATGACATTATTCTCAATTTCAGAATAAATATAGATCTATATATCTCAAATTAGCAGGAATTTCATATATATACATAAATGTGACAGAAATACTACACACACACACACACACACATTTGGCATGATTTGTGTTCATTCTAGCATGTGTTAGACAGGTAAAGAAACAATTCTTAACTTGAAACATTCCTTCTCTTTTCCCTTTAAATAATAATTTCTATTCAAGAACAAAAATCGTATTTGCTATTTCTTTGATACCATCATACAGCATTTGTATAAATATAGCCAACAACTGTAAATGTCGGGGTAAAATTTTTCTGGATTGTAATTTCTCATAAGACACAGGATAGCTATGAAAATAGGATTTACAATTCTACAGCATTTCTTTTTTGATACTTGGTTTCCTCCTCAGAATTATGATACTCAATTTCGCCACATTGAACCAAAAAATCAAAGCAAATTTAGCCTTCAAGTAAAGAAGCACAATGTTCCTTCATGAAAAAGAGGTCTGCATTAACAACCAAAAGAAAAGATAACAAAAGGTATTAAATAGAACACATTTTAAGTTTTCCACATTAACATTTTTATGCAAATTGATCATTAACTTCTGAACAGATAAAGCTAAAGGAAGTTTATGTTTTACTGGGAAATAAAAACAAAAAAATTCCATCTATCAAACTGTATGGGAAAAAACTGCTCTTCTGCAAAAAGAAAATGTGTTATTGATTTCCCTGTCTTATTTAAATAGATAACCTGACTAACTAAAGAATAATCTAATCTCAAAAAGCAAAAGCAGATGTGTTTCCAATCACTCATTCATACCAGTTAGGCAATATTCCTGATACTCTTGACACTCACAAATACGATTTATAAAGAATTGAAAAATAAAAACTCATGAAAAATGAGCATGCTTTACAATGACAGCTCACATAAATCCTGGAATCTGTGGCCCACACACAAGAAACAGCTGTTATCCTCAGTCAGAGGAGTCAGAGGCACTGCCTCAAACAAACTGGGGTTCTGCAAAACATCCCACTTTGATAGGATTTCTGTAGCTGCCAGACGCCACAGATGGTAACAGGACTTGAAAAAAATCGGAAGGGATCTTGATTTTTAACCCTCTTACTTTACAGCACAAATAACTTGATCCCAACAAGTGACAGGCCACATTCACATATTACATAGTGACAAAGTTCAGGTCTCTTGACTCTTTCTACTTCCCCACTTTTTTTCAAAGGCATTCTGTTAAAAGGAAAAATAAGTCCCAATAAAGGAGTACCTTATACTATATTCAAATTGATGATTTAGTATGGGTCTGAAATAACATAATAATTAGTTGATGTCAGAGGTCTTCAACTGGGCTATTATTTGCTATGTTTAGGCATTCGATGCCAAATAATCAAGCACAGACATATTAGTACAGAACTCAGTCAGACAATCTCCTATTAGGAGGAGCCCTAATTCAAAGCATGTAAACAATATCTTACAACTCCCTAAGGCTTAGTTCTTTTTAAAAAATTCACATCAAATCAACACTATAGAAAGAATATCAATTATATCCAAAATATAATGTCAAGAACTGTATGAAAAGCAAAGAAGTAGAAGAAACAGTCCCTGACCTAATGAATTTAAAACTCTAGTTTTAGTTTTGTTCTGGGCCAGTTTTCATTCACACATATGGCAAAAGAAAGGCACTTTCAGACATACTAAGAATGAATGAATTTGGACACATACCAAATCATTATGTTGTACATCTAAAACAATGTTATATGTCAATTATACCTCAATTAAAAAATAATGAATACATAAGTATAACAAGATAAATTAAATAGTGAAATACAGCTCTAAGCATAAAAGCTTTAAATTGGCCACGATTTAAAATCACTACATTTTGGGCTTCCCTGGTGGCGCAGTGGTTAAGAATCCGCCTGCCAATGCAGGGGACGCGGGTTCGAGCCCTGGTCCGGGAAAGATCCCACATGTCACGGAGCAGCTAAGTCCGTGCGCCACAACTACTGAGCCTGTGTGCTCTAGAGCCCGCGAGCCACAACTACTGAGCCCATGTGCCACAACTACTGAAGCCCACACGCCGAGAGCCCATGCTCCACAACAAGAGATGCCACCGCAATGAGAAGCCCATGCACTGCAACAAAGAGTAGCCCCCGCTCACTGAAACTAGAGAAAGCCCATGCGCAGCAACGAAGACACAACGCAGCCAAAAATTAATAAATTAAATAAAAAATTTTTTTAAAAAGCAAAAAAAAACACCACTCCTACACCTATATTTAAAAAAAAAATAAATAAAATCACTACATTTTAAAAGGTTTACCTTTCAAATCATTAGAAAAAATAAAACATAAGGAATCAATGAAAACTAAACCTACAGCTGTAGATCACCCACAAGTTGATGATAAGCAGCATCTCTCTATTCTCTTCATCCCAGATACTGATACAGAGTTGAAATGGGCAGGTTCAAAGTTAGAACCCTGCAGTATACCACCAGAATCCTCCCCCAGAGTGACTCTGATGTAGAAGACTCCCTTATACGTGCAAAGCTATCTCCAATTTACACTTTCTTGTATTTTATCTCATTTAATCTCATGTAACTCTCACAACTCTGAGCAAGAAATACACTCTTCAGTAATGCACTAAAATTATTTTCTCACCTGGCACAAATCAATATTCCCATCTCACCTGGCTCATTAAGCTGGAACAAAAAGTCCTACTGACAATTTGAACAGAAAGAAGGAAGAGTACCAGGAAGGTACTTGGAATTTACTAAAATATGAACATCAATTATCAGATACATAAATATTTTATCATATAAATAAATCCCCACTACCCCACTGAGCAAACTGGGAGTTAGGTAGATTAGGTACAGTGTAGTGGTTGGTGCATGTCATAATGATCTGACTGTAAATATCAGATCCACACAACTAATAAGAGGTGTTAACTCAGGACCAATGAATGCGTGTCTAGGGTTCCTTATACCACATTATCACTAAATATAAGACTTTCCTAATTCATCTGCTTTTCCTTTTAACTAGCCCATATTTCTTCAACTCTGCAAAGGAATATGAATTGGATGTACTGCTAAAATCCAAATTTATTTCTCTGCTGCCCTTCCCTGATATGTCCAGCAGAGAATCCCATAGCAATTGCATCCATCAGGAATACTAGTTGTTTTTAAAAAATAATCAATGTTGGGAAAATGCTCACACAGAGCTTAGCAAATGAAACCGTCTTGCTCTTCACGCATGAAGATTTATTTGCCAAATTACCAAATAAACCAAACAAAAAGAAAGCACAACACGTTACCCTGCCCTCAAGCACAGCACATTTGTAGTACAGACCGAGGGTGATAAAGGAAATGACCAGACAAAGGCAAAACTCACTTACATTACAGTTCATGGTGTCTTTTTAAGAAGAAGAGGAGGGAAATGCAAAAATAGTAATTGTCACCTTCTAGGCAGACTTCAAGTCCAGCTCTACCCACTACCACCTTTAACATGGGGCATGTGCACATGTTACATGTGACACGTGTCACAGGCACAGTGGGGAAGAGTAGTTTCTGGTCCCTGAAGGACTGACAGACTTGCATTATGGCACCTGAGGATCTAGCCTGACAACTCCAATAATGGAAAAGGCCAGCAGAGAGACACAGCATTACCAAGCAATGTTTTTACAAATTATTTTTATTTGAGTAGAAGATTGTTTCTTTCGTTAAAACTCTGTGTTCTGTAAAAATTGTCTGACTTTTTCCCTTCATTTAAAAGTTCTCTACAAAGAACAGCAAAGAACCTTAATGCTCAACAACAGGTAAATGATTAAATGCTCCATGCTGTGGAATGGCACATAGCCATTTAAAATGTTGCCTTTCAATAATAGTTTATAAGATACTGAAAAGAGTCATAACAGAATGTTAGGTGAAGAAAAAATGTGGATGATACAAAACTGCACAGAGTATGAAGCATCACACTGATTAGATTTTTTTTAAAGACTGGAAAAACTATTACTTCTTGGTATTGAAACTACAAATGATTGTATAACTTTCTGTACTTTCCAAATTATCTTCACTGAAAATATTTTATTTATAACAAGAAAAGTTATTTATTATTAAAAGAATAAGAATGGACATGAATAATTACTTTCCTGGAAAAGTAACTACAATGTCTGATGGAAGGTTACAAAGTTATACCTCCAAAAGTCTTTCTGGTGGTTTACATGGGGAAAAAAATCAACTGAAAGCAAAACATACCAATCAAACTGTTTAGTTTCCTATAAATAGGGTATAGGTGTTAGTACAACAGGTCCTGGAAGAACAATAAATTTTATATACACCTACGTAAAGGAGAGTGACCCTAGGTAAAATTTAATTATGGCCCTTCAAATCGTGCCACACTAATCAATGATGGTATGTTTTGTTTTTAAATCTTCCCTTTCATATCTGCCCTGTGAAATATTCTGGGAAACCAGATCTGAATGACAAGGCCTTGGACACTAGCACTTTTACTTGAGAACACTGCATAAATTATTGATGACACAGAGGCTGCACTGTGTTCAAAGAGTCTGCAGCAGATGAAAAGCTTTTATTCTGGTAAAGAGCAAGAGAATGGGAATAAAAACATGTGGGTGGCTAGACTCTACTAAGGGTTGCCAACCTTCATATTTCCTTTGGCCTTTGTGGTGTGTCCTTCTCTATTTCCTTCAGATAATTTCCTATGTCAGTTAATGACACTCCCATCCATTCAATTCCTCCAACCAGGAACTTGAGAGTCATCCTTGATTTCTCCATCTAATCTCACTCCCCACACCCAGTCCAACAAGCCCCACTAGTTCTACCCTTCAGATACATTCTGAACACACCATCTTCTCTCTCTCCACCATGACCACCCTGATCCAGGACACCATCACGTCTCATCTTAAACAACAGCCTCCTAATTGGTCTTCCACTTCCACTCCTGCTCCACTGGCCTCTTTCCTGCACCAACAAGACTCAAGCTCTTTCGCCTGTCAGAACCTTTGTATGTGCTGAGAGCCCCTCTGCCTGAAAGGTAATTCTTCACAAGGCTGACTTCCTGGAATCCTGCACCTTAACTCTCAAGTCCACAGAAAAGCTTTCTCTGACCACCTTATCTATAGCAAGAGCCCGACTATCTCTGCACCCTCTTTGGTAAATATGGACGTGTTATGTATTTATTTGATGTCTACTTTACTCATCAAACTATAAGCTTCAGGAGGGAAGGACTATTTCCATCTTGTTCACAGTTGTATCTCTAGCAGCTAAACACAATATGGTTTAATGAACTGAAGAATACTTTGTTTCATCTGTAATTGGTAGTATTTCTACAAGTATATTAGAGTGGGACAGGGATAATAAATCCCTGACTTCCAAGCTGATTTCTTAAATCATTGTTTATGTCTTCATTTATTTTCTCAGCATATCCTCTCACACCAATTTCTGGAATAAAAATTTGCCATGGAGACTTATAACCATGAAAAACATCCCCAGCCTCCAAACACCTGGTATTAAGCTGGCTAACCTACACTCAGATGTCACAGACTTCACATTACATCTATTTAATCCAAATCCTTTAATTATTGCCAGCCTAGGAAGTTTACTGACAATGCACACAAGAGTATAAAGTGCCAGACACTAAGTCAATGTAAAATCATATTGCAGCTGGACATGCACATTTGCATGGTTTTAAATTTTTATTACGAGACTCTCTAAACAAAATTCTATCATATGGACACCATATCACAGGACCTACCACACAGATTCTGGATGAGCTTCAGTTCTTGCAATCAAATGCTCCACTTGGTAAAACCTCTCCCTAATCCATCTCATAAACAACTCTAAGACTGTTACATGCCTGTAATTAAACCCTTCTGATGAAACATACAACTCTCAGATTACAATGTTTCCCCTGCAACAATAACCATTTCTAAACCCTCTTCATTTAAATGTTTAAAATATTCAATTTATCACTTCAAATGAGGGCTCTATATAGAAAAAAAGATGAGTGTCAGAAATAATTCTGAAGGATGAACACACAAGGTGACAAAAAAGTGGCTTTAATGACCAATGTCCTTAATTTAGCATTTTGCTCAATCTATTCAATGCAATTTAAATCTAAGATAATGCCATACAAATATTAACTCCTCCAGAAAGCTTTGTTGCAATTGTATGTATTTATGTATTTAGTGCTTAATATATAGCAGTCCCTTTATATGCATTGCCATTAAATCCTCCCAGCAACACTTTTAGGTAGACACCAATATTATTCCCCATTTCATAGATCCGGTGGAGGTTTAGAGAGATAAGTAATTTGGCCAGGTTAAGCCTGACGTAAGTGGCAGGGCTGGTGTTGAACCCATTAAGTCCATGCACTTAATAACTATTCTATGGCAATGAATATACGAATGAATGCTTCATCCACAGAGCATTTATGAGGTGTCTTCTAGACTTTTCTCAGATTACAACTGCCATTCTTCTGTTTTTAAATTCAAAATCCCTAGATGTTTCCATTACCCATTATGGCTCATGTCATCAAGTGAGTAAAGAAACATTTTCTTAGTATATTGTATATTCTAGGCCCTGTACTATGTATTGGTAAAGCAAAGAAGGACAGAAGAAAGCCCCATTCCTGGGGGACTAAATAGAATATAATGGAAAGTATAAGTAATTACCACATGATAGGTGGCATTCTGAGAAGCAATGTGCAGTGACCAACTACCTCCCCAAGTGAAGCTGAAAAAGGCTTCACAGAGGTAACACATGAGCTGGGATTCCAAACAAGCAGAGGTTCTCCAGGCAGAAAAGGGAAGAAAAAGCATTTGAATTAGTGAGAAACACTTTGCAGAGGTGTGAAACTACAAGCATACGGCCTATTAGGTAAAGAGCAAGATTTTAAACAGAAGCTGGAGTTGACAGTGCCCCAGAAGAGAAAGAAAAACTGAGGCTCACCACACAGGCTGAATGCAGATTGAAAGGGTCTTATATGCCATGCTTGGGAAATGGGGCTTACCCCAGAGGTGATGGGAAGCTGTCTGAGAGGCAGTGGGCAAAGTAGGAAAAGCAGAGGCAGACAGACATGGGTTTGACTCTTCCTTGTGATACTTATGGCATAGCTGGATTTTGTAGAGTACATAATATCCCTGAAACACAGTTTCCTGCAAAACACACACAACATATTCCTCGTGGGTTGTTGTAAGGTATAAAAGAACGCATTCTGTCTATCTATATGAAGCATCTCCTACAAAGCAACTGCTGAACACATGCTGGCTCCTTTCACCACTGGGAGTTACAACCTCTCTAGAAATTGATTTCCCTTTAACCAAAAGGTAGAAATCCTAAAATAATGGAATCATTAAAAGTTTGAGAGCCAGGGAAGGCCTCTGTGTTTCTCACCCTTAGCACTGAGCTGGACACATTTGTGAATAAATTTATTCGCGCCACACATTTTATTGATCACCAACAACGTGCCAGGCCTTGAGATAATTGCACAAAATGAACCAAGCAGACCAAAAAAAAAAAAAAAAAAAATCCTTGTCGTTTATGGAACTTTCAATTAGGGGTGGGAGAGCAGAGGCCAGGAGAGATAGACAATACACATTAATAAATAAATTATATAATCTATTAGAAGGTGATTAAGTGCATACTTCACTTTTTTTCCCTTTCTTCTGTTGCTACAGTGTAACTTCTTAAAAGAATAGCTTTCTTTCCCAACTCTGTAGGGGGTCATGGCGACTTGCTGCTTGCTTTGTACGTGTTTACCTGTACTATGTATCCTTGGTGAACTTTATGTAAAACATCAGTGTGTCATTTTGATATACAGTCTTCTGTCTTGAACATGTATATGAGTGTGCCTTTGACTTCTAACAGGCAGAACAATTCTCAGAACTCTCAGAGATGTTTACAGTTAAGTAGGCACTCGCACCTTTGAGGAGCTCTGGTTAATGTGTAATACAGATGCACACTGCACCTAAGGAGGCCCAAACACAGAGAGAGAATTTTACGTTCAGTTTTTCTTGTCCTGTCTTACAATATAATTTTTTTTTTTTTTGGTTGTGTTGGGTCTTCGTTTCTGTGCGAGGGCTTTCTCTAGTTGCGGCAAGCGGGGGCCACTCTTCATCGCGGTGCGCGGGCCTCTCACTATCGCGGCCTCTTTTGTTGCGGAGCACAGGCTCCAGACGCGCAGGCTCAGTAGTTGTGGCTCACGGGCCCAGTTGCTCCGCGGCATGTGGGATCTTCCCGGACCAGGGCTCGAACCCGTGTCCCCTGCATTGGCAGGCAGATTCTCAACCACTGAGCCACCAGGGAAGCCCCCAATATAAATTTTATTTCATCAGCCACATTGAGAAGGAACCATCTGCTCAAAGACTGGATGAAATGAGGGCGTGAGCCCTGCAGATGTCTGGGGGGAGGTCATTACAGGAAAAAGGAACGTGAAGTGCAGAAACCCTAAGGCAGCTCTGTGCCTGGTGGTTCAAGGGATAGCGAAAGGCCTGCGTGACTAGAGCAGGTCAGGAGGGAACGTAAGAGGAGATAAGATCAGGGAGTTAACGGGGCCAGATCCTGTAGGGCAGCAGTCCCCCCTCTTTTGGCACCAGGGACCAGTTTCGTGGAATACAATTTTTCCACGGATGGGGTTGGGGGGAGGGGATGGTTCAGGCAGTAACGCGAGCGATGGGGAGCGATGGGGAGCGATGGGGGCGGCAGATGAAGCTTCACTCGCCCGCCGCCGCTCACCTCCTGCTGTGCCGCCCGGTTCCTAACAGGCCCTGGACCGGTAGTGGTCCCCGGCTCGGGGTTGGGGACCCCTGCGTAGGGCTTTAACTCTGAGGGTGAAGGAAAGCTTCTGGAGGGTTTGAACAGAAGAGAAGTCTGATTGGAAAGTCTCTCTCTACTCTCTGTGTTTAGAATAGACTTGGGAATCAAGGGTGAAAGAATGGTCACCAGTCAGGAGACCTCTGCAGTAATCCAGGCAGAAACGGTGTCTGAAATTTTGAAGATAAAGTCAACCAGACTTCTTGACAGAGTACATGTGGAGCATAAGAAATAAAGGGGTCATGGATGATTTCCAGGAATTTTTGCCCTGAGCAACTGAAAGGATGGAGCAGTCAAGATCTGAGAAGGAAATAAATGCATGAGTAGCAGGTAGAAGAGGCGCTTGAAATCAGGATGAGTTTGATGAATTTATGGGCCACTCAAGTGGAGATGCTGAGTAGGCCACTGGATGAATAGGTCTGGAGTTCAGAGGAGAGGTCGAGGCTAAAGGTCTAGACTAGAGCAGTCCAGACTAGGTCTAGAGGTCTAGAGATAAAAATTTGAGAGATGTCTGAATATGAATGGTATTTAGAGATGTAAGAAATAGATGAATAAAAAAACACTAACTTTACAGTCACAGAGCTCTAGATTTGATTCTTGGCTCTCATACTGTGTAACCATAGACAAGTTTCTTTAAAACTTCTCTGGGGCTTCCCTGGTGGCGCAGTGGTTGAGAGTCCGCCTGCCGATGCAGGGGACACGGGTTCGTGCCCTGGTCCGGGAAGATCCCACGTGCCGCGGAGCGGCTAGGCCCGTGAGCCATGGCCGCTGAGCCTGCGGGTCCGGAGCCTGTGCTCCGCAAAGGGAGAGGCCACGGCAGTGAGAGGCCCACGTACCGCAAAAAAACAGAACAAAAAAAAACAAAAAAAAACTTCTCTGAATTCAATTCATCTTGTGTGAAATGGTGTGATAAACCCTACCCTAGGGATTAAATGAATTAAGAACACAAAGTTCCTGAATGGTGCCTGGCATATATCAAGCCCTCAAATGGTACTGGGTTATCAGATTTTTAACCAGAGTGGTGTTACCCAATTTGTTTTGTTAGAAAGATAAGATTCTTCTTTCCCTCTTTCTCCTTCTTCCACCTCCCTCATGCCTTATCCTTTCCCCTAAAATGAAACATTCTATCAGATATGTAAATCAAAACTGTAACAATCCCCTTTTCTTTCTTTATGACGCCAAGGTGAAAAGACGTTGGAGAGAGAAGGAAGGGAAAAAGGGAGGCATTTAAGCACCCATGCAAGGGTTGTGCACTATGAAAGAACAATGCACTAAGAAAGAATAAATAATGACAACAGGCAGGGTGGTTCAGAGGCAGAGTATTATAAAGTGCTTTCCTCAGAGTTGCTAAGAATGTAGTTTTCTATTATTCTCTCAAAATTTCTTTGACCCTGAGAAATACAGACCATGAGAAATGTAAATGAAATTAAGGAAAACTGGCTAGAAAGTTAAGAAACAGAGACTGGCATCTTCATGCTCAGGCACAGCAGGCGCTAATACTCAACTGGAATCTCTACAGCTGTGAACGGGAATAATATATGCTGTCTCACAGGGATGTGTTGGTGTTGTTTTACAAGTTTGGACTTAATAGCACTGATATTAAAATCTGAAAACTGAAATAACATTTATGCTATATTCTGAGGGACTTCAATAAATAACAATGTTTATGTATTATGCTGGTGTAGACAATCACTTCCTCATCTTGGGAGGTGAGGTCAGGTTCCCTTTAGACCCCACTCATGACAAGCCTTCGTTGGCTAAAGGCAATTAAACACAGGAAACTCTCTGGCCTCCTCTGAGTCCTGTTGACCTGGGAATAGGAGGCAGTTATTCACAGCAGTAATCCATATTTAATCAAGAAAATATTTCTGGACCTAAAAGGTTAATTTGTCTCAAACTCATGACTTCTTTAAGGAGAACAGAATTTTGTAAGGCCACAATGGAAAAACTGAAAAAGAATAGTCTCAAACACCCCAGCAATGCATACCAATGCTTGCTTCATTAGTCACTGTGTTTATCAACATCAATTTCAAACAACAACTCTAAGACTACAAGGCACAAGTAATTCATCTTTATTCCCCCACTGAGAAGCTTAAGTCAAAACAAAAAATTACTAAGACTGAATACATTTTCCTCCCCCAAACTGCTATTATCAGACATCAGAGAGTAGACTTAGATAATAGCAAGGTATTCCAAAGATTGATTATTAGTGGCATGTTTTGTGATGCTTCAATGATAACTCATTCCTGAATGCCTAATTCTTTATCGATTACTATGATAATTTAAAAACAAAAAGGTGATTTGTTTTGCATTGCAATTATGGTCCAAAACACTACTTATCCCACCCCTAAATAGTTATACTGAAAACTTCAAAAGTTAAAAAACAATTATTTATTATCATCGTTAATGAAAGAATATATACTGAGCAGTACCACTCTGTTAAAACATAATATTTAACATAAAGACCCTAAAAATTATGCCAAATCTCATTCTACTATTTAATTGCATAAATTTTTCCTTGAAAAGAGAAAAAATTCTATTGGTGGATCAAAGATTGAAAAGTAAAAAAAAAAAGAAAAGTGTAAAAGTTCTAGAAGGAAATATGGGAGGTTTTAATAATTTTTTTAAAATCTTGTAGAAGGGAAGGCCTTTGTAGGCAAGACACAAAGAAAAAGCTATAGGGCTTCCCTGGTGGCGCAGTGGTTGAGAGTCCGCCTGCCGGTGCAGGGGACACGGGTTCGTGCCCCGGTCCAGGAGGATCCCATGTACCGTGGAGCAGCTGGGCTCAAAAAGAAAAAGCTATAAACAAAACAACACAAAAAAATCTGACTACAAAAATATTTGAAATATGTGCATGAGAGAAGAATGCCATGAATAAAGACAAAAGATAAATGACAAACTGGAAAAGTTTATTTGAAAAATAGCAGAAAAACAATTAACCTTCTTAATATAAAATAAGCAATTATACAGCAATAAAAATTTTTATACATATTTAACAATATTCAACCTCATTAATAATTAAAGAAACAGTTAAATGAGATATCATTTTCACTCATCAGGTTGACAAAGAGTAATAGTAACTGTAAAAAATGATCATGTTTCCTATGTACTATTATCCTCATTTTATAGGTGAGAAAACTATGTAATCATCTTAACATCACAGAGCTAGGAAGTGGTAGAATTGTCATTTTTTTAAAGTTTGTTCAGACTAACTTGATGAAAGTGAAGTGAGCAGGTATTTTCATACATTATTGCTGATGATGTCTTATGGAAGACTCTTGGAAGAAAATGTCCTGTACACCACGTCCAGGGCCCCTTCAAATGCTACATGATTTTTCCAGCTCATGAGGCAAACATCTTACCTGTCGTTGAAAAATTAATATGCCAAAGTCTTGTGCCCCTTCTAGAAACAGGCTGCGTACTTCCAAAACAGAACTATACTCAGGAATCATGCACCCTAGCTAAATATTGTGTTTCTGAGTGCATCAGTATCCCAAGTAAGGGAAAAGACAAGGCTGGACATCAGACCACCTTCCTTCCCCTGCTAGAGTTACATAGTCATCCCACAGGAACTAGGCTGCAGGACACGGGCACCCCAACTGCTGTCCCATTCTCATCACTGCCAAAGGAACCACACTGGCGCTAAGACCCAGATCATCTGCATAACTGAAGCCTGGAAATCAGGAAACAGTGTCTGACATTGTGTTTAACTGGGAATAAAGAGAGTGACAATCTGTCTGATCTCTGTCTTTTAGTGTTTTGCTCTTTCCATTTCAGTGTGACTAAAAATCAAGGTACACTCTAGCCCAGACAGAGGCTATAAAACGGAGTATACCTTGATTAGCCTCTTTGGAAAGTAAATTGGCAATAACCATCAAAATTTTAAAATCATAAACTTCTCCATACACTCCATTTTTAGGAATTTATGTTGAAAATATACTTACGCATGTTCACAAAGACTTGTGCTGTAGCTGAATGTCTATGTACCCCCAAAATTCACGTGTTGAATCCTAACCCCAAGGACACCCCAAAGAGCTCCCCTGTCCTTCCGCCATGTGAGGACCCAGCAAGAACCAGGAAGCAGGCCCTGACCGGAATCCAACCATGCTAGTGCCTTGATCTTGGACTTCCCAGCCTTCAGAACTGTGAGAAATAAATTTCTGCTGTCCATAAGCCACCCACACTATGATATTTTGTTATAGCAGCCTCAAAGGTTTAAGACAACGTGTAACAGCCAAAACTGAAAACAACCTAATAGTCCATCAACAGAGGACTATTTAAACAAACTGTTGTACAACCATATAAAGAAATACTAGGAAGCTGTTTTTTAAAAAATATATAATCGATCTAAATGATAGTCTCTACAATATCTTTTCAACACCTGATCTAAAAAGCAATAACAGGAATATAAAAGTATAGATTAAAAAGCTCCCATTTGTACAAAATAAAAGGGTGAGAAATATATGCATGCATTTACTACACAAAAATATTTCTGGAAGGCTACATATGGCCACCCACATTCCTTGGCTCGCGGCCCTCTTCCTCCAACTTTGAAGCCAGCAACAGCAGGCTGAGTTCTTCTCACATCGCATTACTCTGGCCTCTTCTTCTACCTCCACCTTCCACATTAAAGGACCTTTTGTGAGTACACTGGGACCACCTAGATAATTCAGGATAATCTCTGTATTTTATAGTCAGCTCATTAAAAACATTAGTTCCAACTGATGCCTTAATTTTCCATTGCCATTTAATATTATATATATGCAGGTTCCAGGGATTAGGACGTGGACATCTTTGGAGGTCATTATTCTGCTTACAAGTATGGGCATGCAGTTTAGGGAAAAGGACTTTCTTATTTTTCTTTAAAGCAAAATATGCTGTGCTGAAATGACCTATACAGCTATTTTAGGAAAAGAGGAACATAGGTATGCAGATGGAAGGGGAATTTATATGTGAGAAAACTGATATTATTAAAAGACAATATATATGGATACACAGTAATAATGCAAGAGAAATAATATACGAGAAAATGTATGGAAAAGAGGGACACATTCCAGTTAGCACCAAGCATTAATCAAGTATTAATTCTTGATTAATGAATTAAAGTTGCAATTAAAGTAGCAACTGCTTTTCAGACCTTCATTCTTTGCTAATATTAATTCTCTAAAAGTATCCATACCACTGTCTCATAGCTCTTGCTAATTTAGTTACTGTAACATGATTCCTTGGCACATAAACGTCTCTAGGCTTCACTGGAGAAGAAAAGCAGAACACTCCAGCAACAGCAGAATTTGCAACGAATAACCAATCTGCTTGCTTACCTACCAAAATTACATTTATCCTCAGTGAAGAAAAAATGAATATGCAGTAAAAATCCAATCCTGTATTTCAGAATGACACATTTCTAAGCCCTTTAAATAGAAAGTAGCTAATACATTTGCACACACATCACCCAGGCTTTCTTGCTCATGTTCAGAGGCTTCACACCACAAAGCAGATACAGTCCTTAAAGACTTCCCTAGAGAAATACTTGAATTTTCAGGAAGTATCTTCTACTGAAGGTAACTCAATCCAAAGAAAAGGGGTGGAGTACATAGTGGAGAGAGGAGGGAAGAAGAGAAGGAAAAAAAATAAAACCCAAACCAGTGAATAGTAAGGTTTGATGGTGTGTGTGTGTGTGTGTGTGTGTGTGTGTGTGTGTGTAATTCCATGAACTAGGTTTTACAGAATAAAACAAGAAAAATATTGTTCAAGACACTAGATTAATTCAGAGTTAATTATAGACGTTTTGGCAATTATATTATTGCATAGGCTATATTAAATGCAAATATGGAAGTCTAAATATATCAGGAACTCTCCCTACCAGTGATGGTTTCTAAAAAAAAACTGGCACCAGTCAATACTCCATAGTGACAGACAGATACATCTGGATCCATTGGCAAAGAAATGAACTGGATCGGCAGATTAAGACTCCAATCTTTAAAATAAAGTTTACCAATGACCACTCCCTAGAGACTTACTATGATGCAACTTGCTCAATTTAAGTGTGTTGTTTATTGTTCATAGCATAAATACATTCTTACCAATTGATAGTGTCTGAATTTCTTAAAAAGAACCCTTTTCATGAGCAAGCATGTTACTAATGAAGCTTCTTGGGCTCTTCTAGCTCCCACAGCAGATTCTTTCCCTTGGGACTGTCCAAGTTTTGCAGGATGACTGGCTAGGATAGACAGTATGGTCTATGACTATAAAGAGGTGGGCCAACTGTAGCAAACTGAGCTCAAACCAGACACACCAAGATCACAGCCTAACCGAGGGCCCCACCCACCCTGCTGGGACCTGCACAGGTGCAGAATGGGGAGAAGGGATTCACTGCAGCCACCTTTCTTTTACACAAAAATTATAAATTTTAAAAAATTAAAAGCTTTTTCTTATACAAAAGGGAGAAAGTAAATGATATTATCGCATTCTTCCATAACCTTATAACTTCTGAGTTTACACAAATACATTTGTAAAATACATACCAAAGGAGTACAAATTCCCGGGGTAATCTAGTAATAGGAACCAAGTATTTTAAATTCTTGCATGCCTTTTGTCCTATAATTTTACCATCTAGGAATTTATCCTAAGGAAAAAAGCATCACTATGTGCAAAGATTCAACCACAAGAATGTTTACTACACATGTTTATAGGAGATAAAATGAAAACAAAAACAAATAAAAAACAACATTAGTACAGGATTAGTTTAAAAATGTTTCAACCTACAGCAAAATAATCTATGGCTAGAATCTAAAAAAGAGTAGATAGGGCTTCCCTGGTGGCGCAGTGGTTGAGAGTCCGCCTGCCGATGCAGGGGACACGGGTTCGTGCCCCGGTCCGGGAAGATCCCACATGCCGCGGAGCAGCTGGGCCCGTGAGCCATGGCCGCTGAGCCTGCGCGTCCGGAGCCTGTGCTCCGCAACAGGAGAGGCCACAGCAGTGAGAGGCCCGCGTACCGCAAAAAAAAAAAGAGTAGATATATGTATATGTATAACATTCACTTTGCTATACACCTGAAACTAACACAACATTACATACTCCAATAAAAATTTTTTAAATAAATAAATAAATGTAAAAAAAATCTATGGCTGTTAAATTTGGCATTGTGCAAAATATTTATAAAATAGTGTTAAATGAAAAAAAGTAGATTGCAAAGTAGTATATAGAAAGTGATATCCTTTTATACATATATCACTCAAAGACTATTTTATATTAAAACAAATACAGAGAAGTTATCACCAAGGGAGAGGATTTGGGATGTTATGAATAATCATAAAACCTCCCACTTATTGAGCAGGGCACTCTGCTTTAAAGACACAGCTGAAGACGTTCACTAGAATTTACACATACACACACCTTTATATAGATCTATCTATATTGTAAATCCCACAGTACACCAACCTACAAGTATTCAATACATGTTTATTCGTATTTATACTTGTATAAGTACGTATGCAACACTTACTATATGTGGAGCATTGTTTTAAGGTATTTATATATACTATCTCATTAACCCTTTCAGCATGGGCTGGGTGTTGTTCTCTATTGAAAGATTATAAGATGACCAAAGATCACTTGCCCAGTAAAGGGCAGAACCAGGATTCAATCCCAAGTCCATCTGGCTCCAAAGCTCAGGGCCTGCTTTTTCTTCTCTCTCCCTTTCCTCATTATTTGTATTATTTAAGATGTCTACAATGAAAATGAACTTTGGTGTGCTAAAGAAACAATATGTTATTTTAGATGTACACTAAAAAGATTAAAGTGGTTTCATGTTTTAAAAGTAGCTCTCACCCTAGCCTTCAGGAATAAAAATGTCATTAGGTATCAATCAATACTCACTGGAGGAAACTCTTAATTATAAGGAGGACTAAAACTGACCAGCACTGGTGACTGCAGGAACCAAAGTGAACAAAAGCTTCTTAGCAGTAGGAACTGCCCAATTCTGGCCATTCACTGTGGTCTCCTTAGTAAACTGGGACTCCTTTCCAATTGGCTTAGGAATGATTATTAGCAATGAAGAGGACTCCAGGCAAATTACAGAACAGTTATCACATTATATCTACCTACAACTATCGCTTTAAAAAGCTGTCACACTAGACTACCTTTTTAGCATCCAACATCTACAAGGTATTTTTCACTTAAGGCTGTAGTGATAAAAAGTCTAGCTTCCTCCTTCCTCCATCATCCCCCTTAAAGAACAAAAGGCACTAAGAGTTTTTACTTTAAAAACTACCCTCAACATCTCCACATGCTGAGCACAAGTACCTGAAACAACTATTTCAATGCAGTCTGGGGTCACTCTTGTTCCTATACAGACTAACACTAACATTCCCCAGAAGCCACTACAGAAAATTATTTTTCAAAGCATCCATTTACCACTGGCTAGACAGTTTAAATGTTGGGAAGTGATTAGCTAAACTATAATGTCAGATATTAGATTCAACTCTATCCAGAAATAATTTCATGAAATTCACAATTATGCTATTGGCTATATAATTAATTAAAAGAAGTCTCATTTGATCCCTCCCTTACACATTTCAGAAGCAGGCTAGTAGTAAAAGCCCTTAGGGAACATAAGAACAAAAAAAAAATTAAAAAGAACACTTCAAGTGCAGCACAGTGTGCTGAACATGTAACAGATAATTTTAATAGTTTCATGAAAACTGAATAAAATATTCCCTCCATCTCCAACAGGAGAATTTGAAAAGATCAAAGCACTTCAGTTATCTTGACCAAAAGAAACTCTATTGGTAACTTGGGTCCAGTCAATGCAAGAGGTGATGGTCAGAGGCTAGGATCAACCTTTTCGGATCCGTCTTACCATAGGCTTGTCTGTTTTCCACCTCATTCTAATCCATTACATTTGAGAGCCTTGCTCAGTTTAAATAGCATCATAAAATCTTTTCCTCTTCAGCCTGAAATTGGCTCTCTTCAGGAAGCTTTTGTGGTAGGACTGTATATTAAGGGCATAACGTAAAACTTCAATGCTGCGCATTTTCATAAAAAATACAAGGTCACAGGGCCTTGCTCCCAAATGCCAAATTCTTCTAATCACCAGCATAAAATACCAATGTTTAAGGGAAAGGCTGCCTCACAAAACATGGCACAGGCAATTGCTCTGGCTGCCCGTGTGGCTTCCATGGCAACTGTTCAGGGCAGAGCTGCTCTCTCTACTTATATTGCCAGCGATCCTAGAGACAGAATGCTGGCTCCAACCATCAGCTTTTAAATTTGGTTATTATGAAGTGACCTCCTGAATTTTGTAAGAGTATAATGGACCTTTAGGCTGAACTGCTGAAAAATGGCATGGAAAAAAAAAAGTCTGACATTGTTACCACACCTACTTCTACCCCTAGGACAGGATTTTAAACTGAAGATTGGATTGGGAGATTCGAGCAGTTGTGGTTTTTCCACCACATGTGGGGCATTTTATTATTATGCAACTACTTTTTCAAAATACAAAATGGGTTCTCTGAAAAGGCAGCTTAAATGATCATGCCTCATTTTCACAGTGACTGGGAAGGAAACTAAGAGTATAAAGCCTAGCACAGCTGTTACTTAGCCTTATTTCTACTACTAATTTTTCAAAAGCAGAAAATTAAATAGAAGTCCAGTCAGCTCAATGAGTAAAATACTGAGGAATTTCCTATCCAGTTCTACTGATTCACTATACATGTCATATTGTCCCTTATTCCAGACATGATGTTTTGGGGGGTCCTACACAACAGAAATGATAAAATAAAATATGCTGCATCATTTGGCCTGACATCCAATCACTGATAACGTGAGCTGACTGCCAAAGAGGATGGTCACTAATAGGGAGGTGGCTCAGCCGCACAGAAGGCAAAGCAGAAATTTTATTATTTCAGGAGCGAGGAGTTCTAAGAAAACACAGGAAAGTCAAGTCTTAATGCATGGAATGAGCTTCCCACACCATAATAAACAACTCCCAGAAAAATTTATTAAACAGCAAGGAACTATTTTACTTGTCAGCCTGGGTCCTCCACAAATGCAGTCCAGGTCAGAAAAAGAAAAAATCAGTACCTCAGGCTTTTAATGCTAATATCCTAAGAAATCTCCAGAATGATTTATAAAGTACACATAAAGCCATATATTTCTTTGTATGCTTCTCAAGAACTCCCAATCATCTGGTTGTCCGTAATAGTTAGCAGAAAATATTTATTGATTCATATTAGATCCTGAACTAACAAATTCTTCGAGGGTTATCTGTTCTACAAAGAATGTACTCAGGGGAAGAAAAAAAAACTAGACTAACCCTAATTTTTGGAAGTTACAAATTATAGTACATTCAATGCCAAAGGAAAGGAAATATTAACTCTATAAACATAATCCACTTTTATCTACTTTAAAATGTCAGATAGAAAAATTCCTGAAAATATTCGTGAAAAAAAACAGTTCTCATGCTGGCAGAAGTAGTTAGAATGGAGATATTTCCTTTATTAAAAATGAAAAAGCCTAAAAAATAACTTTAAATAATCAAGTTGCTATGAAGAGAAAGGGTCTGACAACCATGACATTGAAGACAGTTAAAATTTCTCCTATATGTGTGTTTTACTTTAAGCAAATTAGATGTACTGAATAAAATTTGAATTTTCAGACGAATTATTTGCTTTTTAAAGCAAATACCCTTCCCCCAATAACTAAAAATAGAAAATGTTGCTTTCATTCATTTGAAATATTCTACTGACAAAAGGAATCAATGCACAATTTCAGGAAACAAAGGCGAGGCATACTCTGTATCCCTGAATTATTGTTCCATTCTGACACCACACACAGCTGGTGTTATGCAGACTCCAACTTCCTCAACAAGAGAGCCTGGAAAAGGTCAATTTAATACTAAAAACAAATGGATGATAGTCAGGTGTGCAGCTGATGAATACCCAGCCGATGAAGACCCAAAGACTCAGGGACCTGGGTATTTTATATCTAAAAAACCCAACTCTCCAATCCTCTGCATGAAATCAAATGTAAGCACAGATTGTATTTGCTTAGTGAAAGCCTGAAGGGAAGCAAGGCATGTTGCAACACCACAGTAAAAGTCTTTCATGATACGCACAAATACTGCAGAGAGTAGTAATGCTGCTGTCTGTTCCCCCCTACACAAACAAAAACATCTCTGATACATGCTAGTATAAAAACTAAAAGAAATAAACCCAAAAGTAAACTCATAGGTCTTTTATTTCCCTACTATTCCTCCTTAAATAGTGATAATTCTGTGCATTCCAATTAAGCATCAAGAAGTTTATCAAGGGACTTCCCTGGTGGCGCAGTGGTTGAGAATCCGCCTGCCGATGCAGGGGAAACGGGTTTGTGCCCCGGTCCGGGAGGATCCCACATGCCGCGGAGCGGCTGGGCCCGTGAGCCATGGCCCCTGGGCCTGCCCCTGGTCCAGGAAGATCCTACATGCCGTGGAGCAACTAAGCCCGTGCGCCACAACTACTGAGCCTGCACTCCAGAGCCTGCGAGCCACAACTGCTGAGCCCACACACCACAACTACTGAAGCCCATGCACCTATAGCCCATGTTCTGCAACAAGAGAAGCCACCACAATGAGAAGCCCACACACTGCAACAAAGAGTAGTCCCCGCTCGCTGCAACTAGAGGAAGCCTGCGTGCAGCAACGAAGACCCAATGCAGACAAAAAAAAAGAAAAGAAAAAAAAAGAAAAGAAAAATGTTTATCAAATGCCACTAATCCATTTAAATGGAGGTTAAGCAATGCAAAGCATGCTGCAGCATCTATATCAAAGTATCATGAAGCTTTAAAAAAAAAAAAGAACTATAGATATGCATGACTTTAAGAAAATCAAACAAAACTACAAACATATAAATCAAAAAAATTAGGGAATGATTATTTGTATTTCAAAGATTCTCCTTAAATATCAAGCTTGCGATAAGATAAAATATGGTACCACTACAAAGGTATGAATTCCATTCACATTTTCCTTAATAAAGAGAAGGATACTGACATTATCGTGTTTACTTTAATAAGCAAGACACCCTGAAACATGAGATTAAATAAAAACAGGTGTTAGGTGAATTAAGCACAAAACCCAGGACCACTAATATTCTGTCTTTAAATAAATCTCCCAACACATCATAGACTTTCATACAGAAAACTATTAAATGGACAAACTACTATTATTGTTTAGTTTGATAGCCACTAAGATGAATACACCCAAGTCACAGGGAAAATGCAATGCAATTGGAAGTAGAAAGCAATAACATAAAAGACTCCAATATGATAATACCTAATAATAATAGGTAACATTTATTGAGTCTTTACTAAGTAATAAGCATTTAATTGCATTTAAAAACTCACAACAGCCCATGATATAGTATGCGATACATATGCCTATTTTACAGAGGAAGAAACTGAGGTGCAGAGAAGTTAGTTAATCTACCCAAGGTCATACAGTAGGCAGAATGAGAATTTCAGCCTCAAAAGTCAGATTCCAGAGCATGTAAACCAGGAACCATGCACCCTTCGTTAAAAAGTGCAACAGGGGGCTTCCCTGGTGGCACAGTGGTTGATAGTCCGCCTGCCGATGCAGGGGACACGGGTTCGTGCCCCGGTCCGGGAAGATCCCACATGCCGCGGAGCGGCTGGGCCCGTGAGCCATGGCCGCTGAGCCTGCGCGTCCGGAGCCTGTGCTCTGCAACGGGAGAGGCCACAACAGTGAGAGGCCCGCATACCGCAAAGAAAAAAGTGCAACAGGGTATTCAAAAATGTGGGTGTGTTTGGTAGGGAGCAGTGATTAGAGGGGCAGGGGACAGGAGAAGGATGATGTTGGAAAAGTTGAGAATAATTGTTCTGTGTGCAAAAGAGGTTTCTATGATGATGACCATGGGATGATGATTCAAAAAAAAAAAAAGTGCTTGAGAACCATCACATTAGGAGAACCAGGAAAATTCATAGAGTAACTGGTACCTGAGATGAACTTCAAAGAGTTAGAGAATGGTTAAGATCTGAATAGCTGGAAATAGAGGTAAGATCCAAATAGAAGGCCTTGCATGAGAAAAGGCACTCAGGGAAAAGCAAATAATAAATACAGAGTAGTAGTGGGAGTCCAGCCAGCAGAGGAAAGTGGCAACCGTATGGTGGCTAGCTTTGAACACCTGGGCAAAAAGTTTACATTTAGTTCAAAAAGCAGAGTCATCGAGTTTTTGAACAGCTGTTGGCCATTGGAAAACATGATCAGCAAGCTAGCTGACATAAAGAACACAAATTGTGTAATTCCACATACATTAACTCCAAGGCAAAACTAATCTTAAATCATAAATATCAGAAAATGACTGCCTAGTGATGAGGGAAACCATTTGGAAAAGGCACAAGAGAACTTTCTGAAGTCATGAGAAATGCTCTATATCTTACTTGGGTGGTGCAAAACTGTCAAAACTAATAGAATAGAAGACAATATCTGTGCATTTTATAGTATGTTAATTATATCTCAATTTTTTTTAAGAGGCAAAAAAATCACCGAAGCATGGTAGAAGGGGAGCTAAAGGGACAAGTTAAGGTGACTATTACAGAAACCCATGAGAATGATACCAGAAGCGAGGAGATTGTGGATATAAAGAGAAGAAAAAAAAAAAAAAAAAAAGAGAGAAGCAAGAACACTTATCTTAGGTAACTGTATATGTGTGAAAACGTTTCTACAAATCAATATTAAAATAAAGTATACATGCATGAATTTTATATATATTTCATTCATCCTGTCCCCTGAGAATGTAGGCTGCCAGATGGCAGAGACCAAATAATAACTTTTTCATTTAAAATTATTTTTTCTCATTCTTTTCAATTTGTATACATCTGATGCTGCCATTTCTACCCTCAATTATACTCCATCTCATAACCAATATAAACATACTATGTAGTATTTCTGGTATGGAAAACTTTAAAAATAATTAAACTATTGATTGCTTATGTGCCATTAAGGGCTTGTCCCCCTACCTACTTATTTCACTTAAGAATTATAAGAATCTCATGAGGTTACCTATTATACCCATTTTACAGATGAACAAACTAAGGCTGAGATAAGATGCTCACAGCTACAGAGTAAAAGTAGGCCCCCTTGTCTGTCTGTCTCAACTCCCAGGTTCTGAAGCACTGTGCTATATACTTACACCAAAAATAACTAATATAGTAGGGCTACCTGGAACCAACTCAGAAAAAGTGTGAGAAATTCAGTACAGATGAACTCATAATCCATTAAGTATATTCATCCCCATAGTTTTCAAAAGACTACATTAGTTAACTGGGGGTTATTACAGGACTGTTGTTTTATAAGCTGCTTAAAACAAGGGTGGGGGGATTTGATATTAGTTGCTCTAGGCATTAGATAAATGTTTACTGATTCATATTTATAATGCATATACATAATATGCTATGTCAGGTCAATTCAATTTCTATCAAATCTGGCTTCATGAAGTTTGAAGACTTTGGAAATTATCACAACTAGTGTCAAATAATTAGAAAACATTCTTTAAAAAATAAAGTCAGGGGCTTCCCTGGTGGCGCAGTGGTTGCGTGTCCACCTGCCGATGCAGGGGAACCGGGTTCGCGCCCCGGTCTGGGAGGATCCCACATGCCGCGGAGCGGCTGGGCCCGTGAGCCATGGCCGCTGAGCCTGCGCGTCCGGAGCCTGTGCTCCGCAACGGGAGAGGCCACAGCAGAGGGAGGCCCGCATACCACAAAAAAAAAAAAAAAAGTCAATTCAAATTCAATTTAATTTTTAAAGGTGACAAATGCCATCCTGAATGTATTTTTAGAGAGAGGTTGGCTTCAAATCTCTTGAAATCATAAGGATCAATAGATTTAATAGACTCTTAAAAAGGCTGGTAACCCAGTAGGACTATAGGACCAGTTTCATAAGAAGAGGGATCCTGTTTCTAAATATAAAAATTTGTAAGTTCAGATCCTTCTAATTAAAGAAATGTGAATATTTAGGCAAAAACTGGAGTAAATTTACCTCTAAAATATAAGAAAGTGATTTCCTAAGATAACAAACAAGAGGAAGAAAGAAGTAGTTTATCATGTTGAGAGAGCAAATGTTTTAAGGGCTGTAAAAATAGCATTTTACATAAATATACAAACTCTGCTTATCTTTTTGTTAAAATATATCTCCCCAAAGACTTCTACATGACATTTGTTTAGCAAAGTCTCACTTTTCAGGCTATTTAAGACTTTTCACAAGTTCAAGCAAGTCCTCCAAATTTGAATTAATGAGATTTTACTAATACCACCAACTTATACATTTTATTATACTTTCCCTAGAAACAAATAATCAGTGGGTGAGGTAAGTTACTCTACTCCAGATAAGTATTCTTTTATCAGTGAAAAAAAGAAACCCCAACTATTCTTTTAATTTCATAACTCATTTTACCATTGCTGGGAGAAACTAAAGAAGACTTAAATGAAAGGACGGATATACCATGTTCATGAATTGGAAGACTCAAAATTGTTAAACCATCAACTCCCCCCAAACTGCTTTATAGATTAAACACTCTCAATCAAAATACCAGTAGGACTTTTTGTAGAAATTGACAAGCAAATTTTAAAATTTCTATGGGTATGAGAGAATCAAGTATAGCCAAAACAATTTTGAAAAAGAACAGAACTGGAGTGCTTACACTACTTGATTTCAAAAGGAATCATAAATCTGTAGCAATCAAGACTATAATACCATGGCCTAAGCTTTTCTTATCACATGCTATTCCTCTGCATTCCATAAATATTTGTGAAATTGAATCAAACAGAAGTTCTCCATAGTCTGTCTTACCTAGTGTTATTCTGAGAACAGACTAGAAATTAAGCCTTCTAATGTCCTGTGATTTTGTTTCTTTGCTCTATTTTTTTCAGTCATTTTTAACACAACCTTTTTTCAAACAGAATATTATGCCAGAGCCCAATATGTAAAACTGACATACATTTATAAGTTCAAATTTATAATATTTAATAATAAAGTCAACCAATGAGAACCTAAGTTCATCTATCAGTAGTTCCCCACATATCAAAATTAGTTTTGTTTTTGTTTTTTTTGTGTGTTTTTTTTTGCGGTTCGCGGGCCTCTCACTGCTGTGGCCTCTCCCATTGCGGAGCACAGGCTCCGGACGCGCAGGCTCAGCGGCCATGGCTCACGGGCCCAGCCGCTCCGTGGCATGTGGGATCCTCCCGGACCGGGGCACGAACCCGTGTCCCCTGCATCGGCAGGCGGACTCTCAACCACTGCGCCACCAGGGAAGCCCCAAAATTAGTTATTTTTAATATATGAATGTATCTGTTGTTCTTTTAGGTTTTTTAGCAATTAAAAATGAAATTCAAATCAAATATTAAGAGCAGGGGTCAGCAAACTAAGGCGCATGTGCTAAAGCCTGCCTACCACCTGGTTTTGTATGGCCCTTGATCTAAGCATCTTTTTTTACATTTTAAAAGAGCTGAAAGAAAAAACAACAACAAAAGAAGAATATTTTTTGACATGTGAAAATTATATAAAATTCGAATTTCCACATCCATAAATAAAGGTTTATTGGAACACAGCCACACTCATTTGTCTATGGCTGCTTTTGTGCTACAATGGCGGAGTTGAGTAGCTGCAAAAGAGACTGAATGGGCCACAGGTTTAAAATATTCACTATCTGGCTCTTTACAGAAAAAGTTTGCAGACCCCTGATTTACAAATCCCCGAAGCACCAACTTCATGGAACAGAGTTTGGAAACTATTTGTGACAAAGTGTATTTTCCAAAGATGGCCACTAAGATATTTTCCATTCTACTTGCTCTTCTACAATACACTCTTGCCACTCCCTCACCAAGAGGAGTCCAATTCCCTTCCCTTTGAATCTGGGCTCATCTTAGTGACTTGCTTGGTCAATATAATATGGTGGAAGTGACTTCTAAGACTACCAAGACCAGGTCATAAGAAACCTTGCAGCTTCCTCCTAGGTGTCTTGGATGCTATGTCACAGGATGCTTCCTCTGAGAACCTAGCACCATGATGTGAGAAGCTTGAACCTCATAGAGAAACCAAGAATAGGCATTCCTGCCTAAACCTCAGCTGAGCCTCAAGTCAATAGCCAGCCTCAACTGATATCCATGTGGGAGGGCTATCCTGGCCCTCCAGCTCAGATGAGCCTTTAGATGACTGCAGCCCAGGAGATATCTGACTGCAACCACATTAGAGACTCTACATAAAAACCACTAGCAGCTCCAGTCAATCAGTCAATCTGCAGAACTGTGAAATATAATAATAAATGCTTATTTTAAGTTACTATATTTTGGGGTAGTTTGTTATATAGCAATAGACAACTGAAACACCATTATACTAAAACAAATCTAGGAATGTTTCAGGTAAGAAATTCCAGACTTCTGAGTCAAGCCCATGCGTGGACTATCCATGTGTATCACCAGGCCAAACCCTACCAAAGCCTCCCACTAAGCCTAGGTGTTCTAGAAGTAGCCGTGGATAAAGGAAGTAGTAAACAATACTCTAATGGAGTCACTGCAGTTTCCTAATCTGTACGCATCTCAAGCAGACTCACTGTTCCCCAAAGCATGCCAATAAGCCTGAGTCTTAGTCTAAAATTCTCACAAAGAAATGGAACATAATTTTTCTCATTCCTAAAATTACATCAGGATGGGCAAAGAAACAATTCTCGGTTTTCATGCTGTAAATGAACTGATGATTATAATTCCTCGTTATTTTTACTTAAATATCTTAAAAAAATGATAAGTGAACTTAGATGAGATGTAGTCAAGTTAACAGTACATAGCAAAGTATCACTAAATGGCAGTTTACCTCTAACAAATTTGGGCTTAATAATAAAAGTCCATACTGTCACCTCCTCCTGCCTGAAGGGTGATAGGTAAGAGCTGTCCACTGACATATTTCTGATATGTGCCAGTTATGTGTGATAAACTCCTTAGCCTGGAAAATTTAATTAAACTGAGTATCAATCCCCTATAAAGCCCACACATCATATTTTCAATATTACTTTAAGCCACAGCAGATTCAAATTTCAAAGAATGAGTACTTAGTGTATATGTTAGGTATGCTGTTACACTCTGGGGATGTCTTCAATTGGTGTAAGTTTCATTCAAAAGAGAGTAGCGGGGCTTCCCTGGTGGCGCAGTAGTTGAGAGTCCGTCTGCCGATGCAGGGGACACGGGTTCGTGTCCTGGTCTGGGAAAATCCCGCATGCCGCGGAGCGGCTAGGCCCGTGAGCCATGGCCGCTGAGCCTGCGCGTCTGGAGCCTGTGCTCCGCAACGGGAGACACCACAACAGTGAGAGGCCCGCGTACCGCAAAAAAAAAAAAAAAGAGAGAGTAGCGGGCACTTCCCTGGTGGTCCAGTGGTAAAGAATCCGTCTTTCAATGCAGGGGACGCCGGTTCGATCCCTGGTCGGGGAACTAAGATCCCACATGCCACGGGGCAACTAAGCCCGCGTGACACAACTAGAGAGAGAAAACCCGCACGCCACAACTAAAGAGAGGAGCCCGAGCACCACAACTAGAGAGAGGACGCCGGTTCGATCCCTGGTCGGGGAACTAAGATCCCACATGCCACGGGGCAACTAAGCCCGCGTGACACAACTAGAGAGAGAAAACCCGCACGCCACAACTAGAGAGAGAAGCCCGAGCACCACAACTAGAGAGAAGCCTGTGCGATGCAACGAAAGATCCCACATGCCAAAACTAAGACACGACACGGCCAAAAAAATAAAGAAAACAAAAATTCAAAAAATAAAAAAAATAAAAGAGAGTAGCAGCTCTGAATTATTTTGATATTACTGAGAATCACAATGTAACACAGAATGGTATGTTTATTTTATATAAAAAGGGATATTACTGGAACACTTAAGGTTCCTAATATTTTTTCTTAATTCAATAATTGTTTTCAAGTTTATTTAAATATTTATTCATGTGACTATTGTTCACACTAATGTGGAAAATACTTGCACAGATAAGTGTTTTAAGAGGAAAACATTTCAACCCTTTATGGCTTAAAGCAATTCTACAAAAGTGCTGCGACCAGTTAGTGATGTCTGCCACAGGGATGACCAGTAGTGAGAAATATGCTGGGCATTTGCCAACCCTGACCTATTTCATCAGTTTCATGCAGTCTCCTCCCTTCAGATCTCCTACGGGGTCCCTTCAAAGATCCCCGTGATGGAACTTCCACCCAGTCTTAGGAAGTGAGATTTCCTTTTCTTCAGCCAGTCTTTCCCACTGTCAGAGTCTAATCTCCACAGTGACCCTTGATAAGCCTTACCCTGGTGCAGATGTCCTGGCCCAAAAAGGCAGATTCCCCTAACATCAAGAGGTCATTGGATAAGTCACATTTTGGGCCCCAAGAGCTTAGATGGTAGATGGCCAAACCCTGGTAGAACGTGGTAAAGCCGTGATTTGCATCCAGGCAATCAAGCACCAGAGTCTCTGCACTTAGTCACTGTATCTGGCACGTGGTTGCTGCCATTTCTACAACATGTATTAAACTATATCTTGGTCCTTCAGTTCACAGTTATCTGAATCCATTATTAATAAAAGCAAAATCTCTATAGAGAAAATATTACAATTTACTACTCCAGCACAGCAAATGTGACTACATTACAGGACTTTTAAATAATTCAAAACTGGCATTTTCTAATTAAAGACACACTAATAAGCGTGTTAATGAATGTTTTACACTTATTAGGAAAAAAATGGTGGGATATAAATACGCTTCGTAAAACAATTTAAAAATGACCATACAATTCATATTCTTGTGTTCCATATGGTCTTGTATTGAAAATTTAACAGTATTTGAACATAATTTAATGTGATAACTACTATTAGTGTTCAGAATACACATTATCAGTGACTTTTGCAACTCAGAATCCATAACAATTCTATTCACATCCTGTGTAACTCCATGGGGATTCTATAAGGAAAGTTTCCATATATGGTATATTTTCTCCATAGACTCCCCACGGTTTATACAGGATATAAATCTGGTCCATTGTGACAATGAAAACAACAGATCACTGAAAACTCATTTGTAATTTCTGCTGAACAAACCAAACTAACAATTAGGGAAACCAATACTCAAGTGAAAATAAATAATCTGAGAATTATAAAATAACCACTGGGTATTTTTATTCCGTTTCTGTACTAGTAGAATTAGTATATAAATACCCAGAAGGAAAAAAAATTCCTATCTTTATTTAGTTTAAAATATTCCCTTGATACTAAAAATTATGATGTCAACTGTTAACAGGCAAGAAACCCAAAAGGAAATTTCACATCAGAACTCACATTGTCAGAAGGAAAGAAAAGACAATAATATAGTAAGATAAGTCAAAAGTGTTATATGATCTTTAACTTCCCAGCCTCCTGTATGACCATGTCCCAGTGTAAATCCCAGTGATCTATAATTATTTTTCCTTATTTGTGACTTCAGCAGTCTGTGGTTTCTATTTATCTAAAGTCATGTAATAATATTTTTTCTTTTATTCAATGTTCTGAGTGCAGAATTAGAGGTAAGTTTTTGGGTGTATATTTAAGTATTTGTATTTTAAGTAAGATGAAAGCATCTAAAATTCAATACAGCTAAATACTAACTGCCAGATTAAAGATGTAGGAAAGGAAAATGGCTGTTTCTAAACTACCTAGTTTCATATGACAAAAACTAATAAAGCAGGGGAGATATAGTACTAAAATGTCAAACATACATTTGACAGCAAAAACAGCAGTCTCATACAATTATTTAACAAGAACTAGGGCTTATATTGCAAAATAGTCCAGGTGTGAATAGCCATTTTTTGAATGACCACAGTTGCTGTTAACATCTCAACCAACTCACAAAAATTACACCAAAACAATAGACCTAAGTTTAATCTCACGT
Organism: Physeter macrocephalus; assembly: GCF_002837175.3. NCBI lineage: Eukaryota > Metazoa > Chordata > Mammalia > Artiodactyla > Physeteridae > Physeter > Physeter macrocephalus. Next base: position 33,592,499 of record NC_041218.1, read on the forward strand.
ATGACTGGTTGTCAAGAATGGCCCTGAAATGCACATAAAAAGGGAGTGTGACTCATTTATTTCTCTATCAAAGAGATGCCCATTTAATTATACAGTTTCTTGGTGACCTAATATTGCTAGGGTATATTCATTTTACTATCTCCCACATAATGGCTCAAAATTTGAGATAATTACATTGTTCTTAGAAACATGGTAACATACTCACTATTAAAACTGAGAAGCTGTCAATTCCAAATTAATGCATTCATCAGTAATGAAAATAAAAAGCAACAGCTGTTGGGACGTCCCTGGTGGCACAGTGGTTAAGAATCTGCCTGCCAGAGCTTCCCTGGTGGCGCAATAAAAATCCGCCTGCCAACGCAGAGGACAAGGGTTCGAGCCCTGGTCCGGGAAGATCCCACATGCTGCGGAGCAACTAAGCCCGTGAGCCACAACTACTGAGCCTGTGCTCTAGAGCCTGTGAACCACAACTACTGAGCCCGCGTGCCACAACTAATGAAGCCCACGCACCTAGAGCCTGTGCTCTGCAACAAGAGAAGCCACTGCAATGAGAAGCCCGCGCACCGCAACGAAGAGTAGCCCCTGCTCACTGCAACTAGAGAAAGTCCGCGTGCAGCAACGAAGACCCAACACAGACAAATACATAAATTTATTAAAAAAAAATAAAAAGCAACAGCTGCACTTTTGGTGCCCATCAAAGAAAACTGCATGGGGCATCACCCATACCCCAAATCCTTTCCAGCATCTAGCTGCCTACTGAAGGTGATGTGGGCATGCAGAGGATGGCAGGGAAGACTTGTGAGCCAGCCACACCAGAGCTAAAGAGAACTGACACTCTGACACACAGGTCCACCATTTCCCCATCATCACTAAGCTCACAAAATACTACTGCTCTGTTCGGACTTCGGTGATTTCTTTCTCCCTTTCGAGATAATGCTATATGTTCTTTCTAATATATCATGACTATAACAAAATGTTGACAGGAGGGATTAAATGACACTATTTGCCCCAAGGGCACACTTTCTGAAAAGGTAAGATGTTGCTTTCTTCACTGGACTAATAAGGTAGGTGCTTTGGAAGACACATTAGTTTGTTAGACCAGGGCACAATTCCCACCACAGCACATCTTAAATGGTACTCTTGAGGCCTGAAAAAGTTAAACATAGGAGGGGAAACAGGAGGAGGACCAAGCTAGATAAACGCTAATTGAATAAATGCCCATGTACTTGAAGTATTTACTCTTTGGAGAATAAGTGGCTTTATGAGGAAGGACGCAGTACAAAACCAGTGTTCCTTACTCCACAAAAAGAAAAGATGAACTTTTTCTCCATTTATAAAATTTTAAGAGGAAATGAAACATTTTTAATTTTTATCGAATTCAATTTATCAGTTTTAAAATATGAACTATCATTAAGTCAAGTACCTAAAATATGCATTTTAAAGACCCTCCCCTCACAAAACTTTATTTTTAGTACTTTCTTCTTAAACCTAAATTATTTTGATCACAGACTAAAATTGCATTTCCTCAAAGCAGATAAACAGCAGACTTACTACTCCCATTTTTAGACATGGGAAATTTCAGTAAAGGAAAAGCTCAGTGAAATATATCAAGATGGTAACAGAGTTACAGAAGCTATACTTCCTGCTTTGTACTAATGATTAATCTACACATAACACAAAACACTTCCATTTAAAAGTGGGCTGAAAATAGATTGTGCCCAATTTACACAACTATGGGAGATTCAGATACTCTAAGTGAGAAAAAATGTGACGGGCACTGTTGGAGTTATTCACCAAAGTGAATTAAGCAGATATTCACTGGGCCTTCCCTGGTGGCGCAGTGGTTAAGAATCCGCCTGCCAATGCAGGGGACACGGGTTCAAGCCCTGGTCCAGGAAGATCCCACATGCCGTGGAACAACTAAGCCCATGCGCCACAACTACTGAGCCTGCACTGTAGAGCCCACGAGCCACAACTACTGAGCCCAAGTGCCACAACTACTGCAGCCCGCACACCTAGAGCCCATGCTCCGCAACAAGAGAAGCCACCACAGTGAGAAACCCGCGCACTGCAATGAAGAGTAGACCCCGCTCGCCGCAACTAAAGAAAGCCCGCGTGCAGCAGCAAAGACCCAACACAGCCTAAATAAATAAATAAATAAAATTTTTTTTAAAAGAAGGTATTCACTGAAACAAGGTCAGACAAAGCATTTATTAATTTTGTTGCCATAACTATGTAAGTTTTAACTTTGATAAACAAGGGTCTACTCTTCCAGGTAAATTTTTTGTCATTTTTAAGGCTCTTTTGTGTATGTATGTGTGTGTGTGTGTGTGTGTGTGTGTGTGTGTGTGTATATGGAAGAGGCGGGAGCTTTTTTGGCATTTAAATTAAGCAATACTATTTTCAGTGAGACAAAACATGTTATAATGTGATACCCAGCTTACCTCAAATTCCTGACCTCAAAGGTCTGAAACAAAAAGTCAACTTAATCAATCCAGTACTTGAAAATGAAGACATGGACATTTCTATTGACATTTCCTTCTCTTATAAGCAAAGAGCAAGGAGGAGAGAAAGAAAATTTTAAAGAGCCATGTACAAGTGACTATGTCAAAAGAATTCAGAATAGTGATTACCTTTTGGTGAGGGGGAGAAGTAAAATTGACTGGGAAGGGTCATCACAAGGAAACTTTCTGGAGTAACAGAAATGTTCTGTATCTCAAACTGGGTAGTGGTTCCATAGGTGTAAACACAGGCAAAAATTCAATGAGCTACACACTTCGACTTATGCATTTTATTGTATGTAAACCATACCTCAATTTAAAAAGTAAAAGCATCCAATACAAGTAAGGTACTGCAACCAGAAATCAAGAATAAGAATCATGAAATCAGAATATGATAGAAAAAAAAAACAGACCTTTCCAGGATCTAGCACAGCACTGTACATCGAGTAGATGGCTAAACAAGTATTTATTGTAAAAGTTTAGTAAGAATATCCTAGGTGGTTTGGAAGATCTCTTCTGAACTAATTAGAACTTTTAATGTGACTATTTTTCAGAATATTCCAAATATAGATAGTCTCAGCCTATAAAATAGCCTCCAAAAGATGGACATTATAGGTCTAGAAAAGCTATGCCTCAAAACACAAAGAAAATACAATTGTCTTAACTCTGAGTACAGATTTAAGGAATCTCCTTATCTAAAGAAAGCAGTCCATTCTCAACACTTTACAACCACTGACAGTACAAATCTATCTATGGTCTTCTAGGGACAAGCAGGAAACAAAATTTAATACTCAGTGAAGTCAAAAAATGCCCAAAACCTACATGATGATGTTCTGTCTTCTGAATGGTATGCTACCTGTGCAGTAATTTGGTAGCTATGGAGATCAAAATCAACCAGCAGTTTTCAAACACAGCACATAGCACATGTGTGATATTATCAAAAGATCAGGTTTAATCATCAAGAAAGTCAACATGTCTGCTTGGTAAACCTGGCCACACAATGTTAGGGTCCCTATGCCAAGAACCCAAAGAGTCCCACACTGAGTTTCAACTTCCATTTTCAGCTAAACAAAGTAATAAAACTAATTTTCCTTTAGTAGATAAATATTTCTATCTATACCTAGGTTCCTACATAAACAAAATTCCATGACTGAAATGAAACTGGAAGGTCTTTGCCACTAAATAATCTGTTTCTATTTCTTGGGTGACAATAATTCCAAATGTATCATTAAGTGAATTCAAAAAACATTTTTAAATTATTAGAAAATAAAATTGTCACATGCTGAATGGGGCATTACATCTCATTGTTATTCTATCTTGACCTTGATAATGCAGTGTGGTAATTTCAGAAATAGGAAGCCTCTAGGTAAAACAACAAAAATAATCCACCCTTTAAAAAAGCCAATCAAGAAACAAAAGAAATGAAGATTATTAGCTCTCTTGAAATACTACTATTCTGGAATAATCATAAACTATGCACAAATAGTCACACTGATCACCTGAGATCAGAAAGAAAAGGTTGGATTATATATTCATAAGAAATGTGTTTCCTAAATTCCTACCCTAACCCCCTCTCCCCACAAAGATAGTGTCTTGCCAATGTTTAATGTTCTAGGTCAGCAGAGTCTCTTTAGAAATTTCTGAGTCTCTTTAGAAATTCTTAACTGTCACCTTTGCTTATGGATAATGACAAAATATTCTGCAAAGCCTGTATAACTGCATCGACAAGTTATACTATTCTAGAGCCAGCATTAAATAATCCTCATTACTTAGGCTGGTCATCATTTTTCAAATACCCATTTTAGCTGTCTACAAGTGCCATCCAGCCCAGCCCCTTGTGCAGGGCCTGCTCTGCACCAAAGCAATTTCATTGCATAAGTTTTAAGACAGATACAATGCTGCTGGACTGTGGCACTAGCCAGCATATTAAAATTGAAGCCATTGTGTAAAAAAAAAAAAAAATCCATCTTTAAAAATAAAGCTTATTTCTTATTCTTTAAATCTACATATAATATCTACTCCTATGTTTCTGTAAAAATATGGAAGAAGAGGATATAATGATACACCCATTCTCCTTGTAGCTAAAAAATGTAAGCCCCTTTTTCCTTTTTAATAAACACTATCATCTCAGATCCTCCAGTATCTATTTTAGGGTTTAAGGACCATTATAGAACCCACAACAATAGATCAGTGACAGACTTGATCCCATCAATTAACACATTCTGGGGAGGCTGCCCGGATTCCTGTCTTCCTCCCCTCCCTCTTGGAGGCCTGGTTTTGACCACACTGACATCCCTGGCCTTAAGGATGAATAACCCAGATAAGGGGGAGTCCCTTCCCTGAGACCAATTTCTTTGTAATTAAAGCCAAAATACAAAAGCTGTTAATGACCTAAGGCAAAGTGATATGAACTCCAAGCCAATGAAACCATGACAGCAAACAGATTTCTAAACAGCAAAGTGAGATCCATTTACTTACATGAAGATTCAGTGCCAAACATGGCTGGCTCCAGAGGCTGCTTTTAAAAGATTAGAAGAAGGGAAAAAAAGGAAGGAAGAAAAATCGAGGAGAGTGTACGTGTGAGAGTGGAGAGATGAGCTGCTACACAGCAGAGGTCATGAAGACAGACAATGCAGTCTAAGCTGTGTCCAGCTGCCAGATTCTCCTCTTACAAGCTTCAGTGTTCTCCCGTGTGATTGAAAAGCAAGGTCTCCTACAGCACCAAAAACCGAAGAGCTGTTTTGGAAAATCCAACACGGAAAGGCAGGCCGACGTGGCTCCTCTGGGATGCAGGGAGGCAGGACTAGGTAGCAGCAGGGGCAAGACTGGGAGCAGCAGCAACAGCGGATACTGCAATCCCCAGTCCTGTTACAGCAGTAAGACAATAGCAGGGCTTATGCATACGCTGGTGACGTCAGAGACACTGCACAGACCGACTGCGCTGCTTGAGCCAGAGGCTCCAGGGGCTTCAGGGGAGCAGGCAATTCAAAGGGGAATTCCTTCGTCACAAAATGCACAAGGCCAAGAGCCACATACACATTCACCCTCCTGACAAGATCTTCATCCTGTGATACCAGGCACTAAAAGAGACCTCAAAGAAATTTAAATATTGGCTTTATAGCAACCAACCACAAAGATATGCAAATCAGGGTTCTTGGTTTTATGCAGCAAGTAGAACTTTCCAAGGGAATTAAGAATATCAGAAATGAGAAAAATAACCTACCTTTTAAAATAACTCCAGAGCTCATTGTTTTTTCAGTAGGCTTGTGGTAGACTGACAGATCAGGGGTTGTACACTCAACCACAAATATGTGAAAATATGTACACTATTCCACACACTTTCTGGGCATATAAATTCACAAGCAAATGTAACAGTAAAATAATACTATAAGCACTTAGAACACTGCTTAACACCCAGTGAACACTCAAATATTAATGAATACATTATTATTTATTTTGCAACTATTATTCAAATGTGAAAACCACCACTCTAGGAATATATGTATGTACACATATTTCTCCTATGCCATCTCTTTTGCCTTATTTTTCTTCATTTTACCTTGTGAGAATTCCTGTCATTTCTCCCGAGTAACGCAGTCATGTTAACGCTGTGTGCACACACCAGCGTACACCTGTGTGCAAGTGGGCATAATTCTTTTTCATCCATCAACACAAAGAAGGTATTATTATTTTGTCTCTTGACTCATTACCTGCCTTACCTTTACTCTTAGAAATCTGTTTTTTTCTAAAAGCTATAAGTGTACAGACTTTAATTAGAATGTCTATCCAACACAAGCAAAGAAAGTTTTGTTCTAATATTTTAAAAATATTGAAATGCATAAAAAGTGTGTTTTTTCAATAATCCCACTTTTAAAATCATATAAAATAGGAAGTTCAAAAGCTCAAGTTTCTTTTCCATCCATTCATCTAAGGTATATACTTTTTCCAATATTTTCTGAAGTTTACAAAGACGTCTTTATATAACACAGTTTTTAAACATTAAATTCTTATATGATTGTGGAACTGCAAATTACCATCTAAAAAATATCATTAATAACTCTCTGGTCAGTATATGTAGATCCATCTCATCTTTAAATGGTTACATAATATTCCATTGTATGGATGTGCATAATTTTATTCAAGGTAATTTGACCTTTATGTTACTGAAAATGCTGAACCATTATGAAGAAATTGCAATGATGCTACATAAGAACAAATATTTTGTTGTAGCTAAGATAATAATAACTAATTTTACTAAATGTTTACTATGTGCCAGGTATTATTTTGGGAACTTCACATGTATCAGCTTATGTAATCTTCATAACAACCCTACAAGGTAGGGTTATCCACATTTGATAGACAGTGGTCACACTGGTTACTAAGTGATAAGCTGGGATTCAAGCCCAGGCAGTCTGGTTCCAAAACACAGGCTCTTGACTACTCTTCTATAATGCCTCTTGAAAAATAAAAAAATAATTACCAAAATTATATTTTAAGAATTCAACTAAAATGAAAGGAAAATAGAAATCAACTGAAAATATGGAGAAGAAAATTCTTAAAAGAGAAGGGTCACCAAAAAAACTAAAAATGACAGAAAGGACTATACTGAAAATTGCAAAAATTAAGAAAAATGCATCCCTCCCAAAATAAGTGGTCCAGGTCAACAACCAGTGGAGAACACAGGCATACCTCAGAGATACTATGGGTTCAGATCCACACCATCACAATAAAGCAAGTCACACAACTTTTTGGGTTTCCCAGTACATATACAAGTTATGTTTACACTGTACTGTAGTCTATTAAGTGCCACAGCACTATGTCTAAAAAAAATGTTAATTTTAAAATACTTTATTGCTAAAAAATGCTAACCATCATCTGAGCCTTCAGCGAGTTGTAGTAGTAACACCAAAGATCACTGATCGCAGGTCACCATCAAAATAAATGTAACAGGGCTTCCCTGGTGGCGCAGTGGTTGAGAGTCCGCCTGCCGATGCAGGGGACACGGGTTCGTGCCCTGGTCCGGGAAGATCCCACATGCCGTGGAGCGGCTGGGCCCGTGAGCCATGGCCGCTGAGCCTGCGCGTCCGGAGCCTGTGCTCCGCAACGGGAGAGGCCGCAACAGTGAGAGGCCCGCGAACCGCAAAAAAAAAAAAAAATACAAAATAAATGTAACAATAATGAAAAAGTTTGAAATATGTTGAGAATTACCAAAATGTGAGACAGAGACACAGAGTGAGCAAATCTGTTGTAAAAATGATGCTGACAGACTTGCTTGAAGCAGGGTTGCCGCAAACTTTCAATTTGTAAAAAGATGCAATTTCTGCAAAGAGCAATAAAAGAAAGCTCAATAAAACGAGGTATGCCTGTATCAATAATAGTGTTGAGACACAACTGCAGGAAGTGGGAAAGGGCAATACACTTCAAAAGGGTTGAAACCAGAATAGTATCTTAACATAAGATCTATTTCAAATTGCATCCCAGATGTTGCACGTGAATAGTCACACAAATGGGGGTGGATGTGGCCATCAGAAAGGCAAAAGGAAAAGTAGAATGAGAAAATGATCCCTGGATAGAGATATAGTTAGTCCTCCGTATCCACTGGTTCCACATCCATGGATTCAACCAACTGCGGATCACAATATTCGGTAAAAAAAAAATTCCAGAAAGTTCCAGAAGCAAAACTTGAATTTGATGCACACTATTGACATAGCATTTACACTGTATTTACAACAACTTACATAGCATTTATATCATATTAGGTATTATAAGTAATCTCGAGATGATTTAAAATATGCATGTAGGTTATATGTAAATACTACACGATTTTATATAAGGGATTTGAGCACCCGTGGATTTGGGGGTGAGGGCAGTCCTGAAACCAATCCACCACAGATACCAAGTGACAACTGGTAGTTCCCACCAGAGGCCATAGTCTATATGTGACAACTTCTTGCTGACTCACTGATGTAGCTCTTTCTTCAGCTTATATGTGAGGGTGTATATATGCATATATAAACACATTTTTCTGAGTGCCTATATTTATTTCTTGGCACAGATTTCTAAGAGTAAGTTAAAGGCTGCAATATTTTTCAAGATGTCTACTTTTTAGATAACTATAGCAGGATCAGTATGTTAAAAACGTTAGGTCTCTGGGCTTCCCTGGTGGCACAGTGGTTAAGAATCCCCCTGCCAATGCAGGGGACACGGGTTCGAGCCCTGGTCCGGGAAGATCTCACATGCCACGGAGCAACTAAGCCCATGCGCCACAACTACTGAGCCTGCATGCCACAACTACTGAAGCCTGCATGCCTAGAGCCCATGCTCCGCAACAAGAGAAGCCACCGCAATGAGAGGTCCATGCACCGCAAAAAAGAGCAGCCGCTGCTCGCCGCACTAGAGAAAGCCCGCGCCCAGCAACGAAGACCCAATGCAACCAAAAAATAAATTAATTAAATAAATAAATTTTTATATATTAAAGAAAAAACATTAGATCTCACTTGCCAGCAATCTGGACACATATGACAACCTCTGACTCCTATTAAGGTTTCTATAACCTCTGGATGCCTGAGGTATTTCTAAACACTTCAGAAGGTTGGGATCCATATGGCTAAAGACCTCTTTGACAAAACAGATGCCAAAATTTTAGTTTGCTCCCATTCTCTCCTCTGGGCAGCTGGCATGAGCTCAGAGAATGAAGACAAATATTAATGGCCTGCCTAAGGAAAACATAATGAAAGAAAATGGAGGAAGAATAAAACTGACTGTTGTCCTCCATGCCCCTTCAAAAAAATCACACACTACATTCCAAAACCAAAGTGATCTTTGGGTTATTATCAATTATGTCTAATTATGCATGCCTGCGACCCTGCCTGCCTGTGACCCTGCCCTTCCATTAGTAAAGCGAGTACTGTTAATTTCAGGATAAAATTAGCAATGAAAGAAGAGATCAATATTCAAAATAATTTAGTGGTCAAAATAATTATTGTTAACTTAGAATGTTGCTGATAAAGAAAGATAATAGTGAAACTCTTAAAGTAAGTCAATAGTAATTTTTAGAAGAAACCCCATTCATAAATTGACTCAACTATTTTCTGAAAGCCTACTGTTCTGCACTCTAGGAATACAGCCATGAACAAACTCTCTCCTCTTTGGAGCTTATATTCTAGAGGGTGAGACGGACAAACAAATATGTAATATATCAAGTGGTTGTACATGTTATAAAGAGAAATAAGAGGAATTAACGAGGAGTGATTGAATGGGAGGGTTATTTTAGGTAAAACTGTCAGATAATGTCACCCTAAAAAGATGACATTTCAACAAAGACCTGAAAAAACTGAGAGGAAACCACATGGGTAACATGGAAACCACATGGGGGAAAGAGCTTTCCAGAAAAACAAAATAAAATACATCTATTCTTGAATAGTCAAGACTCAGTTTTCTACTGGAAGATATCCCCTTTAGTGCTATGATGCTGTCATTAGTACAAAAGTGGTTGTGCTGAACTGAAATAAATAAATACATTATCTTTTCTAATGCAAAAGAATTCACTCTTCCATGAACTGAAAACATGTGTGTTCTTTTCTTCAAAGTTTAATAGACTAAATATACCTATATTTGCAAATATGTAAATGTTTATAAAAATCACCATAGAAGACAATACTCAAAATAGCTTCCTACCACATCAGACAACTAGCTTAATAAATGTTATCTCTATTAGTGTGGTAAGAACTTAAACCACATATTCTCTTCAGAGTACATACAAGGCCTAATTTTAAAAGTGTCATATCTGGAATTTCTCTGGAGCTGTATCCTTTGTTCACATTAAAGCTTTATTTTCTTACTATTCCTCTTGATGTGTATTTAGCATGTTAAAGTTGTGTGTCTTTTAAAATACCATTTATGCATTTATAAAGTATTACTTAAAAACAACAAAGAAGTGTTTTAATGGCAATACATAAACTATAGAAAAATGGAAAAAAAATCAATGATTCTGTTCTTTGGAAAAAAGGTACAAATATATAATTAAAACAAACTCATAGTAAAGCTCCCTGGTAGGATTATAGAAATTTGATTTCTTTGTATATGTCTATAAAATGTAGTCCTTTTTGCTTCAACATAGTATCACACATACAGTGAGCCTTCTAACAGGTAATTATATTCTATTTCAGAGCCCTGGAATGAAATTCTGGTACACTAATGTTATAAGGAAAAGAAATTCAAAATCCAGACAGAGCGAGAGAGAAGGAGAGAAAGAGATACAACTGTAGTATTTGCTTTAAAGGAACTCTAAAATAGGAAATAAGGATTTATAGAAAAAACATATTTGGGTATTTGGGATAATTAATTACTTTTAAATGTTTTAGCTTCAAAATATATTTACAACAGAAGTCCTTTACATAGCAAGTGCCTAAAAATGGCACTTTATTAACAATTTCACAAAAAATTTGATTTTCTCACCATAATTAGCTATCTTGCCAAAGATCCATCCATAGATCATAAGGGATCATTTATAAAGAACATGTAAATAATGCTTAATTTAAACACACACTGGGATTTTGTCATTATTCGGGGTATGGAAAGTAGGTCCCTGCCCTGGTGGAAAAATCTTCCAAAGTCTTAGTTGTTTAGTTTAAGAGGAATCTGTCAGAAAACAATGTCACTGTTACCCCAAAGTTCGAATTTACGGTGATATAATTTTGAATTACCTGCACAAGTTCTGGGCAAAGATCCATGTCCATATCTCCTTACCACCACCTTACCTTCCAACCCCACCTTCACCCCATCCAATCTAAAGGAAGCCCCCACTTAATCATCAAGAAACACCACCCCTGGTTAACTTCACCTTAACTTTATTCTTGTACCAACTTACCACTCAGTGAAACTAGAAACTGAGAACAAGGCTAAGCAGTTTAAAAAAGGAAGAGGTCAGTTACACTCAGAAAACTTAGGATAAAAACTGAAATTCTCCAATTCACTTCACTACGTCAACTGCATCTAAAAGATCAGGCCACACATATGCACAAGAAAACCAACACAATGGCAAAAACGTTTTACAATCTCTGTAGACCGTGTATGTATTTTATTCTCTCTGTGGCATAATCTGAACTCAGATATTTGTATTCTAAACCTTCTGGCCCAGAGGGTAGAAATGTGGATTAAATATGGGTTGCAGTTAATTTTAAGTCTGTTTGAGTATGACCCAAACTGAAATAGAAGAAACAACAAGGATATGTCTGAGAAATTCCCTTAAGTACTTATCCTAAATTAATCACAATTTGTATACAACAAATTCATACATACTCAGGAATAAATTCATGCATAATAATTTTTAAAATACATTTATTTATAACCAATGTAATTTTTTAAATACTAATTCAAAATAGTATATCTTAGGTAATTCTACATGGCTGGAAAATATTTTAAATTTAATTTTACCTGTATAATCCATAATGAAGCAACAGGCAGGGAACTGGGTATTTTCCAAAGTAAAACTCTATCAGACACAAAATGAAACAGCTCCCTGGACAGGCAAACCACTCTGGGGAAAGCCTCCTGCCATGTGACATTGAGCACACACACTTCTGCTTATCTCGATTCAAGCTGCAACGGTCATGGCTCTGCTCTCCTTTGCCTGTTCTTTTAAAGCCATCCTTAGAAAAGTCTTTCTTAGAAAAGAACTATTATTTCTTCCCATTTCATTCCTGTAGTATTACTTTAAAACTAGGGAAAAAAATAAATTCTCTTCTTTCTCTAAGTGAAAAGAACACAAGATATCTATACTTCATCCTAGTACTCAGTGTTACAAACCCACATAACCTGAAATGAATCAGCATCCAAATTTTTAGGAAAACTATTGTCATTATGTTCATTCCTTTGATAGTATGCCCTTGTGATCAATTTGAAACATTTGATTTGTAAATAAACCTAATACAGGTGGTGAAAGAACTATCCTTTAAAGCATATCTAAAACCTTTAACTCATTTGTCTGAGTCCTGAAACAGACATCAGATGGAAAGGACATATGGTCATTCCTGAGACAGACTGTATCTGATGTAATCTTTAATGTCACATGCACTGAGCCATCTTTTCCTTCATTGTCAATTGTTTTGATCTTGAGTGTGTCCTGGCTAAAGAAACCTTAAGAATGGTTACTTCACCTTGATACAACAATTCTTTAGACCTTGCCCAGAGACAAGATATAAATAAATTTTTAAATTTTTTATCGGCTTTCTTTTTTTTTCAGCAACCTGAACAGTTGGACAATTTCCAATTTAGAGACAGATTAATGCTCCCTTAAACTGCAGCTACTTTGAGAAAGATAAGGTATTGGTGTTTTGAGTGGTTTTACTGGAGAAGTGGGATGTATTGTTTTGCTTTTATTTTGCTACTTTCCTTTCCCTTGAATAAGTTTCTCCATAAGATAATGACAAAGTTGACAATACTATACAATATGATTCTAATTTTCAATACAATATAAAAAGTATAAATAGTACAGAAATCTAAACATTCTGGGCTCAATATCATCTATAATTTTATGAAATAAATGAGAAAGCATCATTACATTCAGCCATCTAGTCAATGCTTCATTACCATAAGCAGATCCCATTACACTGCCATTCTGCTAACAGTCAAAAGCTGTTAATTCCCATCAACCTCACCTGTCATTGTTGCTAAGCAGCCTTGTCTCACTTCTCGGGCTTTAATTCTCTTTGTCTCAATCTAGGGTACTGGCTGGGGAGTCTTCCATGAGCTATCAAAATCTGATATACTTTCTTCCTGGTAATTAAAATGTGCAAATGGTTAAAACATTAATGCCATGATTGTTTTAAAATGGTATGCTTAGGGGCTTCCCTGGTAGCGCAGCGGTTGCGCGTCCGCCTGCCGATGCAGGGGAACCGGGTTCGCGCCCCGGTCCGGGAGGATCCCACGTGCCGCGGAGCGGCTGGGCCCGTGAGCCATGGCCGCTGAGCCTGCGCGTCCGGAGCCTGTGCTCCGCGACGGGAGAGGCCGCAGCAGAGGGAGGCCCCGCAGCAGAGGGAGGCCCGCATACCACAAAAAAAAAAAAAAATAAATAAATAAAATAAAATAAAATAAAATGGTATGCTTAAAATGCCTAATAATAACTGTCTTAATTTCCACGCAACTTACATGTGTGTGGCAACACTGATAGCCATTATCAGATGTCACATGAAATGACGTTTTAAGCCTTTCACAATTTAGTACTGTTAGCATGGATTTTTAAAGTTCTTTAATTATTTGAGCAGCATTATTGTAAGAGCAATTGTTTTATTTTTATCTTTTATATTTTATTTATAACTCTTAAGTCAGAGATATTTTAAGGAAATGCATTTTATTAACAAAATGAGAACATAATGAAAAATCCGACTTAGAAAGTAGAAGATAGATGGATAGATGGGTAGATAGCTGTAAAACCTACAATACAGTTAAGTGATTTGCCACACCTCAGAAAGCCAGCAGAGTGGTTGAGAGCCAGGCCCTGTGTCAGACAGAGAAGGTTTAAGCCACAGCTTAGCCACTTCTTAGCTGGATGATCTTAAGCAAGTTTTTAAATCTCTCTTGACTTCAACTGCCTCATAAGCTAAGTGACAAAGGCCTAGATCAATGCCTGGGATGTGATAACAGCTAATATGTAAACAGCACTTAATGTGGACCAGGCACTGTTCTAACTTATATATTAATAACTTACTTAACCCTCACAACAACCCTGTGAGGTATTATCTTCATTTTATAAGTGAGGAAACTGAGGCATGGAGGGTATGTAACTTAACTGAGGTCACACACTATACATAACAGAGCCAGGATTTAACCCAAGTAGTGTCGTTCAGAGTCCTTGTGCTTAACGGCTACACACACTGCCTCCATAGAGTAGGTGATCAATAAATGGAAGTAGAACAAGAAAACTGTTTCCAAAAACTAGGTTCATTCTTTCCAACCCTGCAGTTTGCCAGATATTCTAATAAGCCATGTATTAATAAAAATTCAGAGTTTATAAAAATTCTCTTTTTATAGTCCATCTTCAATTCCAACATGCAGAAAAATTAAACAGATAGCCAGAATGAAAGGGATAAGGCTTACAGTCATTGTGACAGCTTAAAATGAGAGTTGCATTAGCCAGTTAGGCAGAAATAAGTACTCAAGTGCAGAAAGCTATAACCATAAAAGGACGTGTACTATGTACTACCTGCACACTCCTAGCAACCACTATGTTCCTCCCTCTCTACTTTTCAGTTTCCAAATGTCACAGTAGATACTACTTGTCTGGCCTCTAAAGAGTCTGAGCAGGTTCCTCTGACTGCAACTCCAAAGCTCACTCAGAAGAGCACCTTCAACTAGACGCCCCTGCCTTCCTCCCCAAGAATCTTCTCTTGCCTCATCTCACCCTTGGCAAAGGAGACTCGCTAGTATGCCTAGATGCACCCCTCGGACACAGAAACAATCACATCACAGTCCTCTCCAAAACGTACTTACAAGTCATGGGAGTCAGAGGTCCTCTGCAGGTCACCTGTTCCAGCCTACAGCCCAGGGACTACTGTCCTAAGTGTAACTTACTGACTCAGGAGCAGCCCATGCCGCACCCCCAAACCGCATCCCAGATTCATGCTACAATTTACCCCGTCACAGCCCAAGCCAGAAGAAGCATAGTTACTGAATCAACAGACCTGGGGTCTAGCCTCAACACTGCCACTCATTACCTCTCTGGTCTGGGATAAGTCCTGGAACACTCACAGGTGTCTATTCCCAACAGGCAAAATGAGGAGGTTGAACTGGATGACCCCTAAAATCCAGTTCAAATCCAATGATACAGAATTCTACTTTAAACCAATTACAGCTGGATGAGAAAACTCAAGTAACTCCTGGCAGGGAGCTCTTTCTCCTCCTCCAGCCCATACCATCCCCTCCTCCATCCTGACAGGGCTTTGGGAACAGCCCCATCTCAAGGGTGGGAAGCCAGGGAGCCAGCAGGTATTGTCCAAATCCAGTGCATTCACGGTGAATGGCTGACTCCTCCAACTGTTCAGGCACTGTTCCTCCCTAGACAGGCCCCAGTAACTCAGCCTAGGGGTGAACAGACAAATACAAACATTCATGAAACACAACAGAAATAACTGTTGGAGGCCAAGCCTACTGGAGAGTTCATGCCCTGGTGGGTCATACCTCTTAGGACAACAAGGCCTGGGTGCCAGCAATAAAGCTTCTGAAGGTGACCCCTCCTTCCAAAACATGATTGAGACAGCCTGGACAGGGAGTGCCAAGTTTTCTGTAGATGACAGCTCAGACTGAGACACACATCTCCTCTCTTTCTCCGCCATGACTTTCTTATCTGGAGTAGTTCTTGGTGTGGGAGTCCATAGCCCTTTACCCTCTTCAGAAAAGGAGAATGTAACATAAAACCATTTACCATAATTTTACCATAGTATCTTACATTGTATTTCCAACCCATACAATAACTCACTTTATTGCACATTTTAAAACCCCAAGCCCAGGACTGGATTAAAACTGCTTACCCTGTTACTCCAGAAATGATAATATGGGGTTTTCCCTCCAGTATCTATTCTCACCCTCCTCACCAACAAGTCAGTTAAGTCAAAATGCCTTAATGGTATGCTTCATCCCAACTTCCCTTTACTCTAAGTCAGAACAAAGGTTACCTAAGAAGTTGATGCTCACTCATGCTTCTTACCACCCACTCCAGCCTGCATCCACCTCAGTATTTCCTTTTCATGTTCTGTCATCCTTCACTGGTTTTGCTTACTGAGCTGCACGATTACCACATGGCCTATTTCATAATGTGAGAAGACTCCACTGCAAAAAGAGTTCTCTGACTGAAGAAGATTCTAACAGCATGAGCCCATCTCCTCCCATGAGTGAGCTCTCCATACCTCAAAACGTTTAAGTAAGCTAAGACAGAGAAGCATCAAGCACCAACCAGATAACAAAACAGCCCTATGAAGTAAGACAGGGACTGTTCAACTCAATACCATGGCCCAGACCAGTGCTATACATTCTCCAAGACAAAATTAAGAACCATCCTCACCAAGCACAAAAGCACAATTCTGACCAAAGGCAAGCTGAAACCTGAGAGAAGATCTGCTTTACCCAACTCCAAACCTTCAGATAAGGGTTATTTCTAGATAGACAACACCTGTTTGCTATGCTTGAAAAGAATGGTGGCAGGATCCAAAGCTCTCAGTAGCTGCAAAATTCAGTCCTCTTATAAAGTAGCAGGGCCACTCCTTTCTTACACGAGCCCCAAGAGAACTAACATCAAGTAAACACAGATGGAGAGAGGGGGGAAATAACTTTTATAAGAGGTGGAATACCACTGATGTTTTTATTCTATCAGAATATTACTGTAGGGCTTCCCTGGTGGCACAGTGGTTAAGAATCTGCCTGCCAATGCTGGGGACACGTGTTCGATCCCTGGTCCAGGAAGATCCCACATACTGCGGAGCAACTAAGCCCGTGCGCCACAACTACTGAGCCCGTGCTCTAGAGCCCGGGAGCCACAACTACTGAGCCCGCGTGCTGCAACTACTGAAGCCCGCGCACCTAGAGCCCGTGCTCCACAATGAGAGAAGCCACCGCAATGAGAAGCCCGCGCACTGCAACAAAGAGTAGCCCTCGCTCGCTGCAACTAGAGAAAGCCCGCGCACAGCAACGAAGACCCAACACAGCCAAAAATAAATAAATAAAATAAACAATTTTTTTTAAAAAGATTACTGTAAAACGAGACATTGGCTTAAATGTTTAAGGCTAACCAATGAAAAAGAATAACCATCAACTAACCTTGATGTAAAATTAAGAGTCATGAAAAACATAACTAACATTATTAAAATGTCTGGTAAAAACATGAAAGATTAAGATTTTCTGCCCACAAATATGAATCTAACAATAAATGTTTGTTAATTTTACACTTTGAAAGTGAGGGTCATTTTATATATATTTGAATCAAAGTTCTAGTGGAAAGATCACAAGCAAAATCCAGGTTTCTACAACAGAGAGGTACCCAAGCCAAACATATCCTTCTGTATAAACCTTCTTTAGAAAAACCACAGACCTTCCTGTGTGGTTTTGGTCTGTTCACCTGGCTGGCAAAAGGAACCACGGGAAAATAAGCAAAGGAAGTCATGAAAAACAGTCATGAATGGACTACTGTGGGTTGTCCCTGAGGCAAAAAAACAGTGGAGAATCCTTCAAGAAATGTAGTAGCATTCAGCTGGAGTTTTTGGTAAGCAAAGAAAGCCACAAATTTCCATGGTACTCCAAAACATAAAATAATACTGATGTTTTAACAGGGGCCGGCACTCTTTCTACAAAGGACCAAGCAGTAAATATTTTAGATTCTGTGGGACCAACCAGTCTCTCTCACAACTACTCAATTCTGCCATTATAGTGCAAAAGTAACCATAAACAACACATAAACAAATGAGTATATGTAGCTGTGTTCCAATAAAACTTTATTTTTAGACTGTGAAACTGGATTTCTTATCATTTTCATGTATCACGAAATATTTTTCTTCTTTTGATTTTTTTAAACCACTTAAAATATTTTTTTTAAAAAACACTGTTAGCTTGCAGAAACAGGTGGCCCTCAGACTATAGTCTGCCAGGCCTGTTCTATCATCTTTAGCTGATGTAACCTTTCTCTGAAAGAACTCTGATTTTCGATTAGGTCTCTGCCATTAACAAAACTCACAAAGGTAATGGATTCCATCAACAACTGCTTGACGGATCAGGGCTGGAAATTTAAGAAAACTTGTACCCCAATTCCCTTCTTTTGTAATGATATTATGAGCAACACCTAGTCTTGATAGCCCACACTACCTGTTCACTCCCTATCATGTTAGAGTTTGTAGTAAATGCTGAATCAACTTGTGAGAAATCAACTAATTTAACAGTGTAACAAAAACATTTCCAACCCACATACATCTATAGCCCTCAAAAATTCTATAGAAATGGAAATCATTAAGACGTCCAAATCTCCTCAATTATACTATAAGCCAGGAAACTTTATACAAAGTACACTCATAGTATAAAACACAAGTAACAGCTAGTTTAGTATGAGAAAATCTAACCCCATTCACCAACAGTAGCTGAAAGAGAACTCTTGAGAAACAAGAAACTTAGATTTCAAGCCTAAATGCATAGTCAACTACTTCAGGTAGCCATTTCACAACAGTACCTCATTTTTATGAAATTAAAAAGTAGGTTTAGATTATTTCTGTGGTCTTTTCTAGCTCTAAAATGCTTGTAACGAGCTACACTAATTATATCTGATGTAGCTCACTGAGAGTTTCAGCAATTTTCACTTTTCATTATCCTTCAGATACGAAGCAGATAATTTCTTCTCTGCTCTTTTATCTCTGGCTTTTTGAAAGGCCAATGAAAATATATTTCTGATTAGGACAATTGCTGCCTCCTTAGAAGTATCCAGTCTTAACACAGATGTAAGTGATTCAAGAGAAAATGTAATGTAGTATGATACTTGGAAGATGCTTCTAGAGACAGATATTTGTGTCTGCTGCAACTATAAAATACAAATTGTGAAGCCTCCTCATAACAAAAGCACGCAATCATCCTTTAGCTACCACAGAAATGTGTCTTTAAAATTGCTTCATTTTTCTACAGTAATCACATCCTTACTTTATACAAACCACACTGCAGTCTGCCTCTAGAATCAAGCAGACCTGCATTTTGTCCCTGCCAGTGCTACTTGTAAACTGAAAGGTACTCACCTCCAATTCTCATTTTCCCCATCTGTGGAATAGGAATGCCGTTCTTGGTAGCAATGTAAATGATATATTCATAATTGTGTATAAATATTGATGTCTTCTGGAAGACATCTACAATACACTGTTAGGTTTAAAAAATAACTTGCAAAGCAATAGGAATAATATGATAACACTTTTGAGGGTTTTTTTTTTTTGAAAAGCATGCAGTGGGAAAAAGGAAGGAAATTCTGACACATGCTACAATATGGATGAATCTTGAGGACATTATCTAAGTGAAATAAACCAGTCATGGAAAGACAAATACTGTATCATTCCACTTATATGCAGTATCTATGGTAAGTCATAGAGAAAGAAAGTAGAAGGGTGGTTGCCCGAGGCTGGGAGGAAGGGAAAGGGGAACTGTAATGGGCATAGCACTTCAGCAAGATGAAAAAAGTTCTGAAGAACGGTTGCACAACAATGTGAATGTACTTAACACTACTGAACTGTACAGTTAAAACCTAGTTAAGATGGTAAATTTTACATTATGTACATTTTACCACAATTTAAAATTTTCAATAAATTTTTAAATAAAATAAAATTTAAGATACTTTAAAAAAGCATACAGTGGATACTTTGGCAGTAAAACTACTGATGATTTTCACTTTCTACTTTATACCATTTGTCACTGTTGCAAAAGTAGAATGAGTTCACTATGGAAAACATTCAACCCAGAAAAAAAAGAAAAAAGGTATTTTCATTTTATATGCAAATAAGCCTAAAAGCCTGAAAGCCGTAAAAATCTAACAGCTAAGGGTCCAGTTAGCCTGTTTTTTAAAATGAAGTATAGTTGATTTACAATGTTGTGTTAGTTTCAGGTGTACAGCAAGTGATTCAGTTTTATATATATATATGTGTATATATATATATATTTTTTTCAGATTCTTTTCCATTATAGTTATTACAAGATAAAAGAAAATTACAGGCCAATATCACTGATGAACATAGATGCAAAAATCCTCAACAAAATACTAGCAAGCCGAATCCAACAGCACATTAAAAGGATCATACACCATGATGAAGTGGGATTTATCCAAGGGATGCAAGGATTTTTCAATATCTGCAAATCAATCAATGTGATATACCACATTAACAAACTGAAGAATAAAAACCATATGATCACCTCAATAGATGCAGAAAAAGCTTTTGATAAAATTCAACATCTATTTATGATGAAAAAATAAAAACTCTCCAGAAAGTAAGCACAGAGGGAACATACCTCAACATAATAAAGGCCATATATGACAAACCCACAGCTAACACACTCAATGGTGAAAAGCTGATAGCATTTCCTCTAAGATCAGGAACAAGACAAGGATGACCATTCTTGCCACTTTTATTCAACATAGTATTGGAAGTCCTAACTACCACAATCAGAAAAAGAAATAAAAGGAATCCAAATTGGAAAAGCAAGAAGTAAAACTGTCAGTGCTTGCAGATGACATGATACTATACATAGAAAACCCTAAAGATGCCATCAGAAAACTACTAGAGCTCATCAATTAATTTGGTAAAGTTACAGGATACAAAATTAATACACAGAAATCTCTTGCATTCCTATACACAAACAACAAAAGATCAGAAAGAGAAATTAAGGAAACAATTCCATTTACCATTGCAACAAAAAGAATAAAATACCTAGGAGTAAATCTACCTAAGGAGGCAAAAGACCTAAATGTCCATCAATAGATGAATGGATAAAGAAGATGTGATAGAGAGATATAGATATAGATAGATAACATAGAGATATATAGATCTAGATCTAGATAGATAGATATAGATATACCTAGATCTATAGATATATATAGATACAATGGAATATTACTCAGCCATAAAAAAGGATGAAATAATGCCATTTGCAGCAACATGGGTGGACCTAGGGATTATCAGACAAGTGAAGTAAGTCAGACAGAGAAAGACAAATATTATATATCACTTATATGTGGAATCTAAAAAAATGATACAAATGAACTTATTTACAAAACAGAAAAAGACTCGCAGACATAGAAAACAAACTTATGGTTACCAAAGGGGAAAGGGGGGGAGGGATAAATTAGGAGTTTAGGATTAACAGATACACACGACTATACAGGAAATAGATAAACAACAAGGACCTACTATATGGCAGAGGGAACTATATTCAATTAGTCCTGAAATACATTAAAATTACATACTGTCACCAGGAACTATACATATAATTAGGGTCAGAATGGCTAAAAGAATGATAAAGGATTGGTAAAAAGGAAGTATATTTCTGTTCTTAAATTTGTAGGGAAATACTAACTTTAAATGGCATTTATGCAAGTTTGTTTAAATTTTTAATTTGAATAAAACAGCATATAAAGAATAAAAATTTCATTCTTAACTCTAGTGCCTAGTAATGCTTGTTGAATGAATAAGTGGACACACTTGAATAGAAACCAACTCCTTGAATCTCAGTAAATGTACAAACCATTCAGAATAGATAATTACATTACACTGCTACCAACTGGTGGCAGCATCCCTAAAACACAAGGATAATAACTAGGAAAGGAACAAGTTCATTCTAAAACTTTATAAGATATAAGAGGGTGACAGACTTGTAACAACTTTTCTCCTTTGAAAACTTTACTATTTCCAATAAAATATGGATACTGTCCTTTAAAAAGGCAGTGTCCTTATTTTATTGGACTCTGCTATAAACAGCATAAATAGCATCGACTCTGCTATCAATCAACTATGAAAAAGATATGAGGTGGAAAAATTACTTGGAATTAGAGCAAGATCGAATTTTGAATTCTACTTTAGGCAACAATGTACCTCAAGTTTTCTCAGATATGAAATACGTGAACCTCTCAGAAACCAATTACCCATATTTCATGTGTGAGAGCATCTAAATGGCAAAATGTCAGGAGTTAATATTATTTATTACTAATTAAATTATTATTAGTGACTTTTTCTTATATAATAAAACATCTCTGAAACATTTACATTTATGATCCACGTATTTGTTCATACATCAGCTTTCTAATATGTTAAATGTCTAAAGATAAAAAAAATAACAAATATCTGTCCTTTGACTGAGTCTTTCTTTATATGGTACTCCATCTTCTCGATTCAATTCAGATTTTTTTCCCAGGACTTTTTTTTAGCAGAAACATGCCCTACATACTTTTCATGAGCATAATTTATTTTTAAATTTATGTCTGGGAATTCAGCATACTGTATCTTAAAACAGTGCTTCACGTTAGTCATTATTTCCACAGCCCATCAGCACTTAGGCAGGAAGTGTAATATGCAAAGAAGGAACTGAATCTCATGGAGTCTATCAGAAATGTCCCTTAGCATTTAATAAAAATCTGATACATATATCGTGAAAACTGGAAATGTTTTCATGTTAATGGTAACAACTAATGTAAAGACAAAGAGGAAAAACAGGGACCATTTATGACTCATTACCACAGGAGATAAGTGAGGGTGAAGTAGATTGAAACTGGGGCTAGACTTAGGATCAACAGCTTTTAGATTTTCGACTCTGTACAATGTTAAAATAATATTACATTTTATATTTATATAATATGAATTACTAACATCAAAAATCTGCCTTCATAATGAATCATAAGTAAATAATGATCAAATAAAATGGGAGAAATTTTTTTAAGTTATTTTGTCAATATTATAGTGTATTAACAAATACCTTCTGCTTCAGTGAAATTAGATTCAACAGTGTCTTGGCATTTCATTGAGAATGCACATTCTAGGAATGTGTGTATGTTTCTTTAAAAAATATGTATACACTGAGGATAGACGATGTAACAATGAACAAAATACAGAAGCCAGTGAATTCCAGACATTATACAGTAGCAAAACACTTAAACATAGCCATGTTTTAAAACTATCTAAAAAGGGCTTCCCTGGTGGCGCAGTGGTTGAGAGTCTGCTTGCCGATGCAGGGGACACGGGTTCGTGCCCCGGTCCGGGAAGATCCCACATGCCGCGGAGCGGCTGGGCCCGTGAGCCATGGCCGATGAGCCTGCGCGTCCGGAGCCTGTGCTCTGCAACGGGAGAGGCCACAACAGTGAGAGGCCCGCATACCAAAAAAAAAAAAAAAAAAAAGCTATCTAAAGAAATTAAAAATATATTAGGTTCCCACATACTATTTACCTAAAATACTCCTAATTATACTTGAATCAAGTCTTCATAGAAATGAAGTATTATAAATGTTTTCTTCTATCCAAAATAGCCCATGAAAAATGTCATCGTTTTGTTTACTGTAACTTACACATTTTTTAAAATTAAATACTCTCTTTAAGTTATTCTAAAGCATTACAAGATAAAAATAAAGACTCATAGAGAGTTCTTAACACCAGACATAAAACGTAAGAACACTAAATGTAAAACATGAGTATAAAAAAGAAAAAATGTTTTATTTCTATAATCAAAAGTCTATTTTCAGACACTCATCAACTACAATCAATGCCTATTCAAAGACAGATTTCTTAAAGGTGAATAGATTATTCAGGTCATTTGGGGGATAGTGCAATGACAGCGTCTACATTTTTCTCTCTGAGAACAAGAATTTGATTACATAAGTCCTCTAGATGCACTCAAAGAATTAGGGGAAAAGTATGTGGGAGGCATGAAGCTTTTGAATTTGGAGTTAATGCCTGAGGACTGAGGCTTTTTTCCTTTTTTGGTAAAATTCAAATGTATTTGTATGAATTGTGACAAAAAAATCTAACTGTAGAAATTATGTAATATTATTCTAGGAATGCTTGTTTTACATTTTCAACAAAAGAAAAGGTTTTCAAAGAAAAAAAGACAAGAACTAACATTTATTGAGCTCCCTAGTATGTGTTAGAGACACTGAAACACTATGATAGAAACTGTCATATATTACATTATCACAATCATTTTCTCCATCTTTGCTATAAAATCATAATGGACTCTATGCTAAAAGGCATAAAAAAGAGTCCATCAAGAGCTCTAAATTATTAAAATGCCTATCTTACCAGAGTTTTAAAAAATTTCTATAGACTGTTCATTTCTTTTCAACATACACAACATATTTCTGAATTAAGAGATTCAACAAGCTGAATATTTCATCCTTTCTCTCCAGAGACCATGGGCAACATGACAAAATGGTAAAATTCTGAGCCAAATGGAGATACAAAAACAAGGTCAAAGAACCCTTTAGCCATCTCCCTAGACCTCTGATTATCAGTGTCCAAGAAATTATTTTCAGAACACTGGGCTTTTTTCCTCCTTAATTTAACAATTTTATTGCTATATATCCAAAAGGCAATCATTTTTCATCTGGATCAAGTTATTCTGTCGAAAACATATTATCCATACTATTCAACATTCATTCACATGAATATAAAGAAACTTTGAAAAAAAGAAACAAACAAGGAACCTAAACAGAATTTAAAATAGGATACCATAAAAGTCAGTTTTCTCAATTTAAAAAGTAGACAATAGATAATGGTGGTATCATTTTGAGAGGTCCCCATCTTAAATTTGTAGAAACCACTGAAAATGGAAGTGAGGTCTCTAAAGATTGTAGTCACCCAGCAAAGACACCCTCCATGTGACATGAATCAAAATGGCAGCAATTTATGACCTACAGACAATCCATTTAGAACCCCTTCCTAAGAAACATTTAAAAAAAAAAAAAAGCACATTCTAAAAAACTAATTCAGTAAATTCATCTGGCACTGTAGAAAAAGAATAAGATTTTATTATTATTGATTTGTACAATTTTTTCATTGAAGGGATTCTACCTTTAACACACACACACACACACACACACACACACACACACAGACACTGCAGCCCTTAGGGAACTAGCAGAAATTCTATGTACCTAATCAATTTGAAATAGGGTGCATTAAAAATAAATTATGCTATCAACTGAAGGTAATTAACAAGCTTGTAAGCATAACCAAATACTGCATAAAACAACAATATTGCGTTAGACACTTGAAATCTCCTCCCCAAAACAGATATTCTTGCTTGCTTAATCTCCAGCAAAAATTACTTAGGGAAACTTCAATGTGTAAGAAAGTATATTTATAAAACATGATGTCTTTTCAGGTTTCCATATTTTTTATTATATTTTGCCTTTAAGCAAAATAGAGACATCAGATAATATTTTGCTAGAACAAGAGGTTCTAGCAAAGGTCCTGCCATTACTATGGCATTGAGGGGAAAAATAAGGAAAAAGTGGTCAATATACCCCCTATATTGACATTAATGCAATTATCAGTCTACCACCCAGTTACAAAAAAAGAAAAAAGAAACACTGTAACACTAGACTGTATCAGAAACGGTCTCTGGTTACTATGACAGTTACGTAAGACATACCTTTTCCCAAGCTTGGCCCAGAAACATGTAGGCTATTAACAGAGCCATGTAGGCTCTGTTAACTGCCTACATGTATGGCTTCTGAAAGCATCATTACCTGATCCCTGCAATTTTATCACCTTTACTAACCACTAGTCCTTTCTGTAACTCACATAGATATAAAAGCCTCTCTTTCCAGCTCATTTATCAAGTGAAAGGTTCCTTTCCAGGAAAACAGACACCTGAGCTCCAGGGGCCATAACAGAAAACAGCAGTAAAACCATTCAACTGACTTAGTATTGGTAGTTTTCTTTTCTACTTTGTTCTTTCAGGAAGAAGGTGGCCTTTAAATTTGGAACTACATTCTATAAACACATGCATTTTCCCACATAAAACTACAAATAGTTTGACTGATTTGTCTTTTATTTATTTATTATTTTTTTTTTTTTGCGGTACGCGGGCCTCTCACTGTTGTGGTCTCTCCCTTTGAGGAGCACAGGCTCCGGACGCGCAGGCTCAGCGGCCATGGCTCACGGGCCCAGCCGCTCCGCGGCATGTGGGATCTTCGCGGACCGGGGCACGAACCCGTGTCCCCTGCATCGGCAGGCAGACTCTCAATCAGTGCGCCACCAGGGAAGCCCTGATGTGTCTTTTAAAGCAGAGTGTGGTGCATATTGTTTGGGTGAGGACTCAGCTGACAATGATTAGACCTCCTGTTGCTTCCATTCATTTGCAGCAGAACAGTTTTTCAATCATCCCTGTGGATTTTTATGCACACTAGATAAGGTTCCAGTTTCACTGCTTCTGCACTAAGCAAATGACAAGTAGCCTCTTCAGTGTTTTCCAACATCAACATTTAAATGTTCTCTTAATTGGTTGCTGCTGAAAAGGACTCTAGATTCACAACACCATAGGCTGCAGAATAGGAAAAAACCTCATAGCCAGAAGCTTTAGAGAATGTCTTTAAAATATCTGAGTTTTTCAGAGAAGAGATAACCCTTTGGATACTAGGATTTCTCAATTGTAATATAACTCTTACCATCAAAAAGATCCAACAGTACTTCTCAATGAGGGCGCTATGGGTATTTTAAGCAGGATAACACTACAGTTAACATCCCTGGCCCCCAGGTATTAAAGGCCAGTGGCACTGACCAGTCACTGTGACAACACAAAGCCTACACACACATTTCCATCATGGACCCTAGTAGGATAGCACTGCCCTCCCAACCTTAATACTGTATTTCCCTGCCAGCTTAAATTTTAAGTCACACAAAGCTCAGAATAAGCTCTCCTTAATAACTTTACTATTTTGATAGACTACAAAAGTAACTGGAGATACAAATGGAGATGATATAGGATATAGGACTAAGCCCTAAAGCAGTGTTTAACATGCAGCTTGAAAAAGTCCCAAAGGTCTATGCGGCAGCTTCCCACTAGCTATCTAATTTACATTTGGTAGTGCATATATGTCCCTGCCACTCTCTCACTTCGTCCCAGCTTACCCTTCCCCCTCCCCATGTCCTCAAGTCCATGCTCTAGTAGGTCTGTGTTTTATTCCCGTCCTACCACTAATCTCTTCATGACATTTTTTTTTTCTTAGATTCCATATATATGTGTCAGCATA
>NC_041218.1:33620976-33648181 GCF_002837175.3 Physeter macrocephalus
CCCTTTTCTCCACACTCTCTCCAGCATTTATTATTTCTAGAGTTTTTGATGATGGCCAATCTGACCGGTGTGATTGAGATGATGAGATGATATCTCATTGTCGTTTTGATTTGCATTTCTCTAATGATTAATGATGTTGAGCATTCTTTCATGTGTTTGTTGGCGATCTGTATATAGGGAGATCACCTCTGTGCTTTGTGACAATGAGAGGGGTGGGATAGGGAGGGTGGGAGGGAGGGAGACGCAAGAGGGAAGAGATATGGGAACATATGTATATGTATAACTGATTCACTTTGTTGTAAAGGAGAAACTAACACACTATTGTAAAACAGTTATACTCCAATAAAGATGTTAAAAAAAAAAAAAAAAAGTCCCAAAGGTCACTTTGCTTTTTTGGTCACTTGTAAAAATATTAAAGTTACCTCTAAGCCTTGCTGCCCAACATGGTAGCCACTAGCTAAGTATGGCTATTTAAATTTAAATTAAAAATTCAGTTCCTCGATAGCACCAGTACATACGCTCAACAGACACTTTATTATAGAACATCTCCATTATCACAGAAAGTTCTATTGGACAGCACTACTCTAAGGCTTCCTAAGAATATGACAAGGCACCTCACTGCCATTCTGAGGGATGTTTACAGCAAAGACATAGCCTTCTTCAGTGGTAGTAACAAAAAGCACTTATGCAATCACAGTTCAACTCCAAACTCTTTTTAACATTTGGCTTTGGAACAAAATTCTAGACATGAGCAACATTAAAAACAGAAACTTCAATATTAGACCAAGTTTGATTAGTAGCTACAGAATGTTTCAGCTCTCTTATAATATCCATAAACAAATTGTTCTACGAGATAACATTGATAAGAGAAATAACACTAAGAAGGCACCTAACCTTTCTTTCTTTTCCAGATTATCATCTTTAAAGGGCCAAACTCTGTTTTATTAACTAAACAACTATCTGGTGGCTAGTATGCCCTTCACAAGGCTCTATGTAGCCCTTTGGAACCACAGAGGTATAGATTTGCTCCTATTTGCCCCTCCCAAATTCAGAGCTGGTCCATCTTCTCTTTTATCTGTCACTGGGTTCTCTTCCTCACAGGGTTTGTAGTTCACATACTTATCACACTTGGAATTGTGCCCAAGGAGGGGCCTGGAAGGCTACACTCCAACTATCTAAAATGTTTAGTATGTAAATTCCTGAAAAAGCATGTGATAAGACTGTAAAAGTATTTTTCTACCTCTCTACTATTTGAAACTCTAAGATTAGGGGAGTAATTCTGCTGTAATTCCTTTTAAACCAGAGTTTTCCAAAACTTCTTGTGTACTGAAGTTTTATTAATAGGTCTACTATTAAAAGGCAGAAGGGGGGACATTTCAATCTCAAGTAATTTGGAAAGCAGTACAGCACAGGCATGCCTGATTTCCATCCCTGTTCCACCACAAACTGACAGGCTCTAAGACTTTAGGCGGCAGACTGCTTGGTAAACCAAGGTTCTTATCTTGTAAAATGGATGATAAAGCATTTGAGTTGCAACCCTTGGATGTACTCAAAGTTATGATCCATATCAGGGGCTGAATACCAAGAATGAGAAAGAAGCAAAGCACAGTCAAACTAAGGAAGACTAGGAGATTACAGTCTGCAGTGCGGGCCATCTCAATTTGTAAAATAGCTTCCTTCTTACTTGGGGCTGCTTTCCACGGGCTCCCAATCAAGTGCCAACCCTTGTCATTTAAGGCTTAAAGGTCAGTCACTTCCTGTCCATTCATATCACCTCAACCGAGAAGGTTTTACTCCCCCCACTTGGCATTCCAAACTGGTCATGAGCACCATGATAATATGCCTTTTGTTTGTGGTAACTTGTTTTTCAAAAAGCATTCAGGGAAACTTAAATATGTATATATGTACATAACCACAAAACCACCTCAGAGTGGGGAGGGTTAATATTACTATTCCTCATTTGTCAAAAGGTAAAGAGATTACAGTCTCTCACAAGTAAGGGCAGAGCCAAGGCTACTGTCCAGATCTCCTGGGCTGGTGGTTCTTTCCTCTCTTCCAACTACCCACTGGATTCCGTTATGTATCCTAGTCAGGGTCCTAGCAGGAAGCAGATACCACACCCAAATCAGAATACTTTGAGTAGAGTTTAATAAAAGAACTATTTACAATGGTGTGGAAAGGGCATAGAGTAATCGTAACGAATAGTGCAGTTCCCTAGGACCATTACCATCCACAAGATGGAAAGAGCCAAGAAGGAATTACCAGAACCAGGAAAGTGAAAACCATAGAGAGAGTGAAATTCATATAGATATACTGTGGCTTTCATGGAGGGGTACAGCCAGGTAACTCACTCTCCCTAGGTCCTACAATCCCCTTCCAGGCTTCTTCCCACTGGCTAAACCCAACCAGAAAACAGAAGACAAGACAACTGACTGGAAAAGTCTATATTAGTCTCCCAGGGTAGAATGTAAGGGTATAAAAGGCTAAAAGTGAATCTGAAGGAGAAAACATAAGATGACTGGTACATTATGCTATCTGCAATCATTTATCTAAAAGGAGAAAAGAAGATATCACATATATTCAGAGCATCAATTTCATTACAGAAGAACCACTATTAGCACTTCATGTTCAAGAACTACATATTTATTTCTGTTCTTTATTGTGGTCTCTAAGACAGATTTCCTTCATGTCAAAGGACTTCTTCTAATGCCTTAATGAATTCCTCTTTAATAGCCTTTGGTATAAAAATATCACCAAAGGTTTTCTCTTAATCTAAAATCATTTAAAAAAATAAATAAATAAATAAATAAAAATTTAAAAAAATAAAATCATTGTGTCCATTGGTTTCTCCTTGTTTGGAGGTAAATATACCTTCTCATTTAGGAAATTCTACTATAAAAATCAGGCTATCTTTCCCCAAAGACTTATAGTTGCTTCCTTTAGTCAATGATTCTATTATTTATTATGTACAAAAATCACTGGTCAATTAGACATATTTTTTGGCAAATAATTATGTCTTTAAGTTTCTTTGATACTTTAGGAAAGATGTTTTTAAATCCCAGAATGTTAAGTATATTTACTAATCAAGTCCAAAACATTCTCCTTTTTTTTTTTCAATTGAAGTATAGTTGATTTACAATATTGTGTTAGTTTCAGGTGTACAGCAAAATGATTCAGATATATATATATATTATTTTTCACATTCTTTTCCATTATAGTTTATTATAAGATTGAATACAGTTCCCTGTGCTTTACAGTAAATCCTTATTGTTTATCTATTTTATATATAGTAGTGTATATCTGTTAATCCCATACTCCTAATTTATCCCTCCCCCTCTTCCCCTTTGGTAACCATAAGTTTGTTTTCTATGTCTGTGAGTCTGTTTCTGTTTTGTAAATAAGTTCATTTGTATTATTTTTTTAGATTACATATATAAGTGATATCATATAATATTTGTCTTTCTCTGTGTGACTAACTTCACTTAGTATGATATTCTCTAGGTCCATCCATGTTGCTGCAAATGGCAATATTTCATTCTTTTTTATGGCTGAGTAACAGTCCATTGTATGTATATACCACATCTTCTTTATTTACTCATCTGTTGATAGACACTTGAGTTGCTTCCATGTCTTGGCTATTGTAAATAGCGCTGCTATGAAATTGGGGTGCATGTATCTTTTCAAGTTAGAGTTTTCATCTTTTCTGGATATATATGCCCAGGAGTGGGACTGCTGAACATCCTCATATCTATTTGCTTCAAAAGAAAATTTGAAACCTTGAAGACATTATGCTAAGTGAAATAAACCAGTCACAAAGGGACAAATATTGAATGATTCCTTTTATATTAGGTTCCTCAAGTAGTCAAATTCATAGAGGCAAAAAGTAGAATGGGTATGTAGACAGGTAAGGTAAGAGATTTACTATTTTCAAGGGTCAAGGAAGGCTGAACTGAGAAGGTGATATTTGACTAGGAACCTCAAAAAGTGAGGGCGTGAGCCATGCAGCTTTCTAGGGGACAGTGCATAGAACAGACAGTTCAACCTATGCTTATAATCTGCAATTTATATAACATAGAGAAAACTGTCCACTTATTTTCTACCTTCCTTTCTTATTTTAGTACAATTATAACAACCTAGATCACTGTACAATAATTTTTTAAAAGGTTGTTTCCCAATGTGTGCACACAACAGAACAAAACGGAACAAGACTAAATCCTTAGAAAAATGGGATTCTTAAGCACAAACACAGCTAGCATGCTGAACAAAAGTCAAAGGGATGGCTTCACCCAGACTAGAAAGAAACTTGTCCAAACTGGACAAAAAAGAAAGTAGAAGGAGAAATTACTCTTTTTCACTTACTCACTCACTCTACAGTGAAGTCAAAGGTTAAACAATCACCAATCTCCCCACCCCTGAAAACACCACTCACACACACACACACAAACACACAAACACACACACACAGTTTTCTATCAGTCAAGGATCACCAGATATATGAAGAAAATTTCAAACAGAATGGACAGTGACAAAAACAACAAAAATACTTCTTTTAAAAAGGCATATGGAAGAAACAGAGACAATAAAAATAGATTTCTTCATTTCTTGGTTTTGGAAATCTCTGTGATCATAGCTATTGAAATAATTGAGACTAATAATTAAAATGATACTTGGATTCTAATAGTGTATGGGAGGAATAAATCATAATCTATAAAGTATACTAAAAATACTTTAAAATAATCAACAAAAGACAAGAATAGACAATTCTCATCTTTTAAAGCCTGCCCTCTAGCACTCATAATATTATTAGAATAAATACATTTATCCAGAAGGATCAACTTGCTTTACAATATAATTTTTTAAAAATTAACCATGAAATCTGTACATAGAAATTTGTTAAAAGACTGAGAAAAACATAGGAAAAAATTAATTGTTGTGAATAGCTAAAATATTGGCCTCAAATGAACCAGTTTAATGAAAGAAAGTTGAAGACAAAAATATCCTTCAGTATCATTTTTTTATATATCAATAAATATTCAATTTTATTAAAGTGGGTGAACTTGTAACCTAATCTCCCACCAATGTCACCCCAAATATACCCAAATAAACACTCTATTAGATTTATCAAAGTAACTAATCAAGTTGGGATATGAACTGATGCAGG
This sequence comes from Physeter macrocephalus, assembly GCF_002837175.3. NCBI lineage: Eukaryota > Metazoa > Chordata > Mammalia > Artiodactyla > Physeteridae > Physeter > Physeter macrocephalus. The sequence goes on from NC_041218.1 coordinate 33,626,138, forward strand.
AAAATACTTATGAGTCCTTCTACAGAATTATAAAAATGTCTCAAGCACTTTGAACTTTTAAGGTCAGAACAGGGGCTAAATAGCCAGTACCTCGAAAGCAGCAAAGGAGGAAAAAAATGTTTGGTATCAGGACTAGCTATGGAATTTCTGGAAAATAAGAAAAGAGGAGTGTGGTCATGGTGGGTGATTCCCAGTACCAGATAGAAACCGACTCCAGATGTGGGAACAAGAGCAGCTCCTAGGTGATAGGCTTCCTGTGAGGTCTGAGCAAGTAGTAAGGTCAGTAATGAATGTGCAGAACTGAGTTCCAAGAGCAATCTTATAGGAAAAATAAGTATGAAGTTCAAGGGGTGGTGCAGAGTCAAGAACCAAAGCAAGGGCCAGCTTTCAGTAACAAGACTATGGGACTAGGCTTAGAAAATCCAAGTCGGAGCAGTTTTCTTGCTGCAGACTTGAGCAGCCAGGCCAGTGGCACTACAGCAAGCCCAAAGGCCTGAGGAGGATGCACATTCCCAGAGAGGCACTCCGGCACATGGCCTCCTATCCCTCAGGCACATCCTGGCTGCATGGGGACTTCCTCAGAACCCAGTAAGAGGCCTACGGATGAAAAATACCAAGCCCATTTAGATGGCTCTATATAACACACTCACACTCAGTCACAGTTTCTAACCCTTCTTTGGAGTGCCTCTGAGGATAAGGAAGAAGTGAGATTCTTTAGGTGGGCAGAATGTCAAATAACACATCTATTCACTCTGTAAGAAGAGAAGGCCGAGGCTCAGAATCTATATAAATTTCTGGACAGTGGCTAATGTCCTGCTGAATAAGCAAGGACTTGAAAGGAGTAATACTAAAGGATTGGGGGCTAGAAGGTTGGAGCTTAGGGAGTGTGGACTATTTGAAAGGGCCCGAAGGATGAAGATTGGCACATGAATTCTCAGTAAAGGGCCCATCTGCAAGAGAAGATCTTAAACATCCTTCTCCATCACCTTTGCTGGTTCCTCCTCTTTTTCCCAACCTCTTACAATTAGAAAGCCTCGGAACTCAGTCTAGAACTTTTTCTCTTCTCTATACTCACTCTCTCAGTAATCTTATCTAATCTCATGGCTTTAAATACTACCTATAAACTACATCCAAAATCTCTCTCTCCCTATCTCCAGACTCAAATATCCAACTACCTACCTGACATCTCCATTTGAATGTCTGAATATCTCCAACTTAACACATCCAAAACTAGCCTTCCCCATTTCATTTGATGCCTACTGGGATGGGTACATGGATTCTCTCTCCAAGAAATCTGATATTTAGCAGTGTTTTTTTTTTTGTTTGTTTGTTTGTTTTAAATTTATTTACTTTGGCTGCGTTGGGTCTTCCTTGCTGAGCGTGGGCTTTCTCTAGTTGCGGAGAGCGGGGCCTACTCTTCTTTTCTGCGGGGCCCGCAGTGCGCGGGCGTCTCATTGCGGTGGCTTCTCTTGTTACAGAGCGCGGCCTTCAGTAGTTGTGGCTCGCGGGCTCTAGAGTGCAGGCTCAGTAGTTGTGGTGCATGGGCTTAGTTGCTCTGCGGCATGTGGGATCTTCCCAGACCAGGGCTCGAACCTGTGTCCCCTGCACTGGCAGGTGGATTCTTAACCACCGCGCCACCAGAGAAGCCCTTAGCAGTGTTTTTTTAAAAAAACTGAAGTAGTTGACATTCATTCATTCTGACAGTGGCATATGAGATAACTATCCATTAGTTCCTGCTACCTAGATCCCTGGAGATGTGCTATATTTTGTCCTTTCTGAAATCTAGTTCTTCAGCTTTTCATTAGATTCTGAACATTTTCACTTTCCCTCAGATTGGTCAGGCTCAGTTTCTGCTGCAACTAAAACCCCATACTGGGTATAACCACCAGCTCTCAGCTCACTGACTCTGCTTTACTACCGACAAGTCCCCATTTGCCACCAAACCCTGTCCTCACTACTCCTTTCTACTTATAGTGAAGATGAAAAAGCAAAGTTCATTTATAACAGACTCTAATCACACATGCCCAGAACCGTTCTCTATGTTATCTGAGAAATTCTAAAAATTATAATTATCTTTCACCAAAGTATTTGTTCCCAAACTGGTTATGTCCAGCTATTCATGGAAAACACAGAGTAGGAAATCTCTAACAGGATTCCCCCTACAGCTCATCTAAAGAAGTCCTGTACCACAAATTCTGATAATCCCTTCCTCTGATCCCACACAATCTCTATTATAGCAGCTAACCTCAGCCAAACACAATTAATTATTCATGACTTCATGAAAGGAAAGGACCATGGGTATCCTCATTTCTGTATCCCTGTGTAAGGCAGGCTTAATAAGTGTTGGTTGAATGTTATCAGAAAGCAATAAAGAAAATGCTTCACAGTTTTAAAGCAATCACCGTACTTCAAATGATATGCACTCTGAGCTGAATATGATGTTAAATTATCTGCTACTAACATATCTGAGGATGAACTGTCTGCTAAGTCTTTCTGATCATATTGAAAAATCAAGAGAGAATTATACACGGGCTTACGAAGTGCTTATTATTTTGATATTTCTAACTAATTCATGAATTAGCCTAGGTCAAGTTTTATGTACATCTCAAAAATAAGAATACCATATTTACTCACCTAATTCCTCCCATCTCATTATTTTTTTAATAAATGTCTTATGTTTAAATTTGGGAATTATATGGATAAACAGAATGATCTAAAAGAACTTTTAAGTCCCCCAAATTTCTGCCCCTAACCTCTAGTTTAACCTAAAAATATCTAATCAACAGGATGAACATGAGTATCAATACCACATATACAACTCTCCAAGGTATCGAGATGTGTTTTCCCCCGAATAATATAACTTTATATCGGAAAGCCTCACAAATGCATGGACAAGCACCATCTAGTGGCAAAAAGAATTACTCCAGATAAAGAGATCATGGACAGCAGATCTAAATGAAATTACTACCAAAATCTAAATCATGGACATCTGTTGTTCAGGACCCAATTCTGTTAAAATGTTTAATAGCCATGTGTCTAATAAGTCAAGGGTAATACCAGTTTTAAGGTAATGATTAAGACTAAATGGTCAGGGCTTCCCTGGTGGCGCAGTGGTTAAGAATCCTCCTGCCAATGGAAATGTCAAATAACACATCTATCCACTCTGTAAGAAGAGAAGGCCGAGGCTCAGAATCTATATAAATTTCTGGACAGTGGCTAATGTCCTGCTGAATAAGCAAGGACTTGAAAGGAGTAATACTAAAGGATTGGGGGCTAGAAGGTTGGAGCTTAGGGAATGTGGACTATTTGAAAGGGCCCGAAGGATGAAGATTGGCACATGAATTCTCAGTAAAGGGCCCATCTGCAAGAGAAGATCTTAAACATCCTTCTCCATCACCTTTGCTGGTTCCTCCTCTTTTTCCCAACCTCTTACAATTAGAAAGCCTCGGAACTCAGTCTAGAACTTTTTCTCTTCTCTATACTCACTCTCTCAGTAATCTTATCTAATCTCATGGCTTTAAATACTACCTATAAACTACATCCAAAATCTCTCTCTCCCTATCTCCAGACTCAAATATCCAACTACCTACCTGACATCTCCATTTGAATGTCTGAATATCTCCAACTTAACACATCCAAAACTAGCCTTCCCCATTTCATTTGATGCCTACTGGGATGGGTACATGGATTCTCTCTCCAAGAAATCTGATATTTAGCAGTGTTTTTTTTTTGTTTGTTTGTTTGTTTTAAATTTATTTACTTTGGCTGCGTTGGGTCTTCCTTGCTGAGCGTGGGCTTTCTCTAGTTGCGGAGAGCGGGGCCTACTCTTCTTTTCTGCGGGGCCCGCAGTGCGCGGGCTTCTCATTGCGGTGGCTTCTCTTGTTACAGAGCGCGGCCTTCAGTAGTTGTGGCTCGCAGGCTCTAGAGTGCAGGCTCAGTAGTTGTGGTGCATGGGCTTAGTTGCTCTGCGGCATGTGGGATCTTCCCAGACCAGGGCTCGAACCTGTGTCCCCTGCACTGGCAGGTGGATTCTTAACCACCGCGCCACCAGAGAAGCCCTTAGCAGTGTTTTTTTAAAAAAACTGAAGTAGTTGACATTCATTCATTCTGACAGTGGCATATGAGATAACTATCCATTAGTTCCTGCTACCTAGATCCCTGGAGATGTGCTATATTTTGTCCTTTCTGAAATCTAGTTCTTCAGCTTTTCATTAGATTCTGAACATTTTCACTTTCCCTCAGATTGGTCAGGCTCAGTTTCTGCTGCAACTAAAACCCCATACTGGGTATAACCACCAGCTCTCAGCTCACTGACTCTGCTTTACTACCGACAAGTCCCCATTTGCCACCAAACCCTGTCCTCACTACTCCTTTCTACTTATAGTGAAGATGAAAAAGCAAAGTTCATTTATAACAGACTCTAATCACACATGCCCAGAACCGTTCTCTATGTTATCTGAGAAATTCTAAAAATTATAATTATCTTTCACCAAAGTATTTGTTCCCAAACTGGTTATGTCCAGCTATTCATGGAAAACACAGAGTAGGAAATCTCTAACAGGATTCCCCCTACAGCTCATCTAAAGAAGTCCTGTACCACAAATTCTGATAATCCCTTCCTCTGATCCCACACAATCTCTATTATAGCAGCTAACCTCAGCCAAACACAATTAATTATTCATGACTTCATGAAAGGAAAGGACCATGGGTATCCTCATTTCTGTATCCCTGTGTAAGGCAGGCTTAATAAGTGTTGGTTGAATGTTATCAGAAAGCAATAAAGAAAATGCTTCACAGTTTTAAAGCAATCACCGTACTTCAAATGATATGCACTCTGAGCTGAATATGATGTTAAATTATCTGCTACTAACATATCTGAGGATGAACTGTCTGCTAAGTCTTTCTGATCATATTGAAAAATCAAGAGAGAATTATACACGGGCTTACGAAGTGCTTATTATTTTGATATTTCTAACTAATTCATGAATTAGCCTAGGTCAAGTTTTATGTACATCTCAAAAATAAGAATACCATATTTACTCACCTAATTCCTCCCATCTCATTATTTTTTTAATAAATGTCTTATGTTTAAATTTGGGAATTATATGGATAAACAGAATGATCTAAAAGAACTTTTAAGTCCCCCAAATTTCTGCCCCTAACCTCTAGTTTAACCTAAAAATATCTAATCAACAGGATGAACATGAGTATCAATACCACATATACAACTCTCCAAGGTATCGAGATGTGTTTTCCCCCGAATAATATAACTTTATATCGGAAAGCCTCACAAATGCATGGACAAGCACCATCTAGTGGCAAAAAGAATTACTCCAGATAAAGAGATCATGGACAGCAGATCTAAATGAAATTACTACCAAAATCTAAATCATGGACATCTGTTGTTCAGGACCCAATTCTGTTAAAATGTTTAATAGCCATGTGTCTAATAAGTCAAGGGTAATACCAGTTTTAAGGTAATGATTAAGACTAAATGGTCAGGGCTTCCCTGGTGGCGCAGTGGTTAAGAATCCTCCTGCCAATGGAAGGGACACGGGTTCGACGCTTGGTCCAGGAAAGATCCCACATGCAGTGGAGCAACTAAGCCCGTGCGCCACAACTACAAGCTTGCACGCCTAGAGCCTGTGCTCCACAACAATAGAAGACACCGCAATGAGAAGCCTGCGCACCGCGACAAAGAGTAGCCCCCGCTCACCGCAACTAGAGGAAGCCCGCACGCAGCAACGCAGCCAAAAATTAATTAATTAATTAATTTTTTTTTTAAAAAAGACTAAATGGTCATTAGGACAGTCCAGGTTCAGCTGTTTTAACACTCAAACGTGAAGTGGAAGGAAGTTAACTAACGGCTGCATCGGGCACCCACACTGCAATGTGTTGGGCACATTTACATATGCTACATCTCATTTAATCCCCACAGCAGCCCAGTAAGGAAGTTACTAAAGTCTCCCCTGTGCAAATGAGGAAGCCGAATCTCAGATATTAAGGAACTTAAGTCATACAAACAGAAGTGATGAAGTCACCTCCCCATCCACGGTTCATCTAACTACAACTGGGTCCTTGGGGAAAAAAAAAAAGTAATACAACAGATGAAGTGTATACAAACCCACTCAACACTTAGCTTAGGCCACATAAAACTGACTCCAACATAGAAAAGAGAGATGTGCTGTTGGATGACAGATAATCCCTCAGACTTGGAGACTAATCAGACGGCAAAGGGACAAAGCCCATCTTAGTCCTGAACACAGTGAAGTGTAGTAGAACGTTCATGGGCTTTGGTGTCAGGCCTAAGTACAAACCAGTGTTACAAACTAATATTAACGGAGGGTCTCCCATGCAGCAGAGCCCAGAGCTGGGGCTGGAGACACAAAGGTGTCCCAGCAGACATGACCTGCTCTCACAGAGCCTACAGTCCTGCCCTTGAAAAACTTCTAGTCTAGAAGAGAAGATGACAGACAAGTGGGTCCTTCTCGCACATTGGGAGAGGCTACTTAATCCATAGCCTGGTTTGGAAGAAAAAGGAGGAGCTTCTTAGAATTTTTTTTTTAATTGCACAAAGATTGGCCCCTTCACAAGAGAGGCCTCTACACATGATGGATCACAACTTTCAAATTTTTCTTCTCTTTCTCTCTCCCTTTCCTCCCTTCTCCTCTCCTCTCCTCTTTCTCTCTCACATACATGAATATGTGCTAACTGGGGCTTGAATTCAAACTTCTTTTCAGGAGACATTCCCTTTGGAACAAGGTTCAATTCTCCAGGGCCTTACATCTTTGCAGATTTAGATAAATTCCATTTTAAGAATTGAAGGATATAACAAATAGATGATGGCATAGCTTAATGGAAGAGGACAAGCCAGGTCTATTGAAATTCTGGTCTGTCGTAACTGATTAACAGATTATTTGGATCTTTTTTTTTTAAAGGTAAGAAGAACGGGGGTAAACAATCACAGAATTTGGTCCACCTCTTCTCTTTCTCCTCCTAAATAATTCCATGCTAAACTCATAGGGAGGGCCAAGCAAAGTGGGCCTCTATGCTGGGGTGGCAAACACAGTTGTGTGTGGGGGGTGGTGGCAGCAGCACAGAGGCCCAGAGCAGGGTGAGGAGCTCATCCACGCATGGGGACACCTCTGCTTGGGGTGTCAGAGCCCAAGCAGAGTCAGGAGGGCATAAGAATAGGGAGTGGCCCCAAATGTGATGTGAGAGCTGAATGGTGTGGGAAGCCATCCCCCTGGGGGGAGTGGGGAGGAACTAGAGGTATTGGGTGTTAGAATCTACACAGGATGAGCAGGGCCTTTGAGGACTGCTCAGCATGTGGTTTCATAACCCAAGTATGTCAGCGTCAGAGTAAGGTGAGCAGGAATGTTAAGAGATACTGGTACATACAGATATATTGAGCAAACAGAAAGTATATTAAGGATAGTGGGACCCAGGTTTCTCACTGTCAGTGAAGAAACAGATATGGAAAGAAAACTGGAATGAACCCTGGAGGGATTAGAATGGAATCTGAGGTATCAATGTGAATTCATGATTTCAAGAGAGCTAGATAGGGAATAAATAGATATAAAGAAATATACATGTAAATGTGCCTATATCTATCTGTATCTATCTATACATACATATATTCCCTTGCTCTGTCGTCTGAGAGGGCTGGGAGCAGCAAAACGCCAATAAGCCAGCCATAAGCACACCTTGTGCCCAGATCTTGGCTTCTAAATATTTGTCTCCACTGAGAGGAAAAAGGGAGTCTTAGAGAAACTGCTGATTCTAAGCCTGGAGCAGGTAAAGCACAAGCTGAGACTGGAACATCTTAGAAAGTAATCAAGTTCTCAAAGAATGACAGGGACATGTCAAAAGGATACAGAAGCCAGCTTGAAGGGCCAAATCTGGGAAAGTTTGAGTATCAAAATAATAATAGTGATAGTAACAAATTATAGCTCACTGAATCAAACAGGAAACCAGGTATCCACACTGATTTAAAGAAATAAATGGATACACTGAAAGTCTGATGACGAATTTATGTAATTTCAAAGCTCTTCTCCACAAAATACACACTAACTACAAAAGGAGTAAAAATAACTTTACAGCAGCAAATCCTTGCAGACGCAAGGATTCAAAGGATCAAAATGAGCATCATCACTAACAGGACAAATAAAAATCATGAGCTGCCTGATAGGATGCAATGAGAAAAACACAGCATTGCTGCTGTGATATTCTGGCCAAGGTACATACATAACCTGCACTTAATCATGAAGAACCATTGGGCAAACCCAAAATGAAGGGCGTTCTACCAAATAACTGGCATGTATTCATCAAAAATATCCAGGTCATGAAAGTCAAGCCCCGGTCTGGGAGGATCCCACGTGCCGCGGAGCGGCTGGGCCCGTGAGCCATGGCCGCTGGGCCTGCGCGTCCGGAGCCTGTGCTCCGCAGCGGGAGAGGCCACAACAGTGAGAGGCCCGCGTACCGCCAAAAAAAAAAAAACAACAAACAAACAAAAAAAAAAAAACTGAGGAACTGTTCCAGACTAAAGAGGACTAAAGAGACACAGCAACTAAATGTAATGCATGATTGCAAATGATCCTTTTGCTATGAAGCACATTATTGGAACCACTGGTGAGACTTCAGTAGTGCCTGAGAACTAGATGGTAGTACTGTACGAATTTCTGATTAATTAAACTGATTAATTAGCAGAATCAATTTATTTTGATGATTTTACTGTGGTTATGTAGGAGAACACCCTTGTTTGTAGGAAATACTAAGGGAAGTGTAGGAAATCACATCAGCAATGTCCTCTCTAGTGGTTCTGGAAGAAAAAAAAACCTGTACTGACTTCTGACTTCTCTGTAAATTTAAGATTATTTTAAAATAAAAATTTTAGTCAACAAAAAGTGAATCAGAAGTGCTAGAGGGGCCTCCATATTGACTGTCAGTTGTTCCTTGTGACCAGCATCAAATAAAAGGGCTCGGCTTCCAGAGGAACATACACTGTTGGGGAGAAGACTGAGGGCCCCCAGAGTTCAGGGGCTGACAGGCCTGGATGTACCATAAGCAGGAGTAAGACTCTGGAAGGAAAGGTCAAGGTCCTCAGGAAACACAGGACAAGGAGGTTAAGGAGCCAATGGGATATATAGGTTATGTGGGGCACTTAGAATTGGGGGTTTGGGGAACAATTTGGAATCAATATTAGATTTAGACGTCTCCATTTTATTTACTAGGCAACAGGAAGACATTAAAGGATTTGAAAGCAAAATCCCAGTATGGAGGATAGATTAGGAGAGATTAGAGGCAGGAAGATCAGTTGGGAGATTATTGTAATAAGATTATAAAGGCTGAAATAAAGATAGAAGTAGGAATTGAAGGGCAATTCATGAGGCACTAAAATTTGACAGGATTTGTCAACTAAATACATGTAAAGGAAAGAAAAGATGAAGATCATTACAAGCCTTGCAAGTGGTGCGATCCTTCAGAGAAATTGAGCTCTGCTGGGAGGAAGAGAAGGAAGAGAGCTAGTGATCTGTATCTCAATGAAAATATCCAATAGGCCACTGAAAATGCAAACATGGAAGCTGAGATGGGGGCAGAAAAGAAATAGAGACTTGAGTTTCATCTACATGAGATTACTGAAGGGTACACATGAGAAAAGAAGATTATTGAAAAACAGAACCTTGAGAAATGCCTCTTGTTAGGAAAAAAAAACTCTTTTAAAAAAATGGTTCAAGGAGGCAGAAAAAAGTGCCTTATGCTAGGCATTTTCCATTTGCCCCTCCAGCTTACTTCCCACCTTCCTCACTGTACTCTCTGGCTCTGGTTGGTTCATCCAATGGGAGACCCCAACAAGGGATTCAGAGAGTGGGCAGGGAATAGGGGAAGGACATTCTTCCCCGGCTCCCAATGTACAGCTTCACCTCAGAGTCACAAATTGGCCCTGGCTCTCTACGGAAGGCCACAGCCTTCTGCAGAGCTATCTCTCCAGGTGCCAGTAACTGCTGCTTCCTCTTGTCCCTTCAGGCCTGCAGATGGTAATGGCTCCCTGCTGCTGCTAGCTCCAAAGTAGTATACTACCCTTTAGTATCAATAAAATATCCTTTTATGTTTTCCTGCCCACATATTTGTTTATTAAATTCTTCTCAATTAACAATCTGAGTGCATGATATGTTTCCTGCTGGGACCTTCATTAACATAGTGCCCTTACCTCTCCCAGCAATAATTATATTCATAACATACATCAAAGCATTTAATTTCCCCCACTCAAAATCCTTACACAATGTTCTAGTCTAGGATCTAGTCTAGCCTTTTCTGAGAGGTAATTGGTCCATTCTATTTTTGGTCTCCTCTGTTGCCTTCCAAGATGCTGGATTCTAAGACATTAGAACTGGGATTCATCCTCACTAACCCCTGTGATACCTGGGCCTCCAAGAAAAAGCAGATCTGAAGGCATCAGAAAACCTCACACCTACAGATCAGGAAGCAGCCTTTCCCTTCCCTGGCAAGAGACATGCTGTTCCATGTATACTGACCCAGCCTTCCTGACATACTGTTTCTCTCTTTGAAGACTGCCAACAGCCAGTAAGTGTACCCGTCTTGTCAAAAGATGTGAGGATGGCCAGAAGGGGTGAAGGAATGACTCAGCTAAGCTCTTGGCACCAAAAAGTAACCTTTTCCTGCTTACCTAACAGAATAAAATTTGTTGATACTGAAGAATATAGCAAGTCACCAACCACTAGCCTGTCAAAGAGAATCCTGACATTGTCAGCCCATCTACTGAAACTGCAGCCTCAAGATTAAAACCTCATTACCATTCAGGATTTGGTGCCCCAGTCAGCTACACTCCAGATTAAAATCACATCTCTAGGACCAAGCCAAGCAGGCATGTTGGCCCTGATGTGGCTGCAGTGAGGACAACTGTGCAAAGGTATTTAAGGGGTGGGGGATGCGGGGGAGGGATTCACCAAAACTAAGCCACGGGAGTTCTAAAAATCACACGTAAAAGTGAAAGAATCACACAGAAAAGACCTGAACATCTGAGAATCAAGTCATGTAAGAATGTGCTATTCTGGGGACCTCCCTGGCGGTCCAGTGGTTAGGACTCCGTGCTTCCACTGCAGGGGTCACGGGTTCAGTTCCTGGTCGGGGAACCAAGATCCAGCATGTTGTGCAGTGCAGAAAAAAAAAAAGTGCTATTCCAGCAGGAAAGGATATACCAATCCCCAATGAGGAGGCGGCGTTTCTCCCACCTGTAAAAGAAACATATTCCACATACTATTGTAGAACAGATCTGCCTTGGCAATACCAAGCTTTATCAGTCCCACAGAAACCAGGAGTGCCTCAAAGGCTGTCTCTTTGAAGGTCCTGCCTCCTTTCCATATTTTTTCTAAAGGATGGCTCCTGGCCATGGGGCTGCTGGGGCAAAAGGAAGAACTGGGCACACCCCTAGAGCCCCAAACCAGCCTTCCCGTCCTTGTGTGACAGCACAAAAGGCATTAATGATGGCCTGTGCATAGATGTCCTCACTCTATCCACAGCCTGCCAAAGAAAATCCAAATCAATACTACCCCAGACCTTCACTCCACCAGCCTCACAATCCAAGAGACTCTCCTAGTCCACTGTCTCCAGGCTTTTTGTGATGCAGAATAAAAAATGGGCAGAGAAGCACTAGACCTAAGAGACAAGAGGGGACCTGAGACAGTAGAAAGAGAGAAAAGGGCTATTGAAGTCAATCTCTGCAATAAAACACTGAGGCTGAAGAGAGTAAGGAGAGTAAAAGTCCTGGCTGACTGGGAACAGGGGAAAGAACAAAGGGCAGGGTGATATATGAGGAACAGCAGACAAAGCAGACACTAGAAATGTACTGGGGTTATGAATTGTATCTCCATTAAGAAATAACAGTATAGAATGAAATTTCTTTCCACTCATTTTTGTTATTGTTGTCAGTTATGGCCTGTGCTTCTCTAAAAACACCACCATTCTAGAACTAACCTGTCTGATCCGGCATAAATGGGATTATATGTATTGGGTTGGCCAAAAGTTTGGTTTGTTTTTTTCTGTAAGATGGCTCTAGAAGCGCTTAGTTGTCTTTAACTTCATTCGAAACAATTTTGTTAGATTGTAAGTGACAGCTGTCATATCAGTGTGCATTTTTTTAAAAGACATCAAAATTGGTGAATTTTTGTGTAGCCATTTTAATATTGAAGATGGAAGAAAAAAAGCAACATTTTTGGCATATTATGCTTTATTATTTCAAGAAAGGTAAAAACTGAAACACAAAAATAGTTTTGTGTAGTGTTTGGAGAAGGTGCTGTGACTGATCAAACATGTCAAAAGTGGTGGTGAAGTTTCGTGTTGGAGATTTCTCACTGGACAATGCTCCACAGTCGGGTAGACCAGTTGAAGTTGACAGTGATCATATCGAGACATTAATTGAGAACAATCAACATTATACCATGCGGGAGATAGCTGACATACTCAAAATATCCAAATCAAGTGCTGAAAATCATACGCACCAGCTTGGTTATGTTAATCGCTTTGATGCTTGGATTCCACATAAGTTAAGTGAAAAAAACCTCCTTGACCGTATTTCCACATGCAATTCTCTACTTAAACATAATGAAAATGTTCCATTTTTAAAACAAATTGTGACGGGCGTTGAAAAGTAGATACTATACAATAATGTGGAATGGAAGAGATCATGGGGCAAGCAAAATGGACCACCACCAACCACACCAAAGGCCAGTCTTCATCCGAAGAAGGTGATGTTGTGTATATGGTAGGATTGGAAAGGAGTCCTCTATTATACAGAGCTCCTTCTGGAAAACCAAATGATTAATTCCAACAAGTACTGCTCTCAATTAGACCAAGTGAAAGCAGCACTTGACGAAAAGCGTCCAGAATTAGTCAACAGAAAACGTATACTCTTCCATCAGAATAGCGCAAGACTGCGTGTTCCTTTGCTGACCAGGCAAAAACTGTTACAGCTTGGCTGGGAAGTTCTGATTCATCCACCATATTCACCAGACATTGCACCTTCAGATATCCATTTATTTCGGTCTTTACAATATTCTCTTAATGGAGAAAATTTCAATTCCCTGAAAGACTGTAAAAGGCACCTGGACCAGTTCTTTGCTCAAAAAGATAAATAGTTTTGGGAAGATGGAATTACAAAGTTGCCTGAAAAATGGCAGAAGGTAGTGGAACAAAACGGTGAATACATTGTCCAATAAACTTCTTGGTGAAAATGAAAAATGTGTCTTTTTTTTTTTTGGCCCACCCAATACAAGGCAGAAACTCTGTGGGTGCCTTTCTTCCTCCCCACGCCTCTCTCACCTGGATGGAGTCCACCGGTAAGCGCTGCCTCCAGATGGAGCAGTGCCAGTAAAGAGGAAGCACTCTTCCCAGAGAAACACCACAGAAATCCGTTTACTGAAACTCACAACATCAGCATATTCTGTAATAACCAGTCACATTTTTCAAAAGAGTAGTTTGGAATACATACCATATACCTGACTTACTAAATGGATTCAACAGAATTAGATTACTAAGTAGAAAAAAACTGTAAATGCACCATGTCCACAGAATCATAATGTCAGAACTAAAAGGGTCTTTCAAAAACAGAGTATAGGGCTTCCCTGGTGGTGCAGTGGTTAAGAATCCGCCTGCCAGCGCAGGGGACACGGGCCGGGAAGATCCCACATGCCGCGGGGCAACTAAGCCCGTGCGCCAAAACTACCGAGCCTGCGCTCTAGAGCCCACGAGCCACAACTACTGAAGCCCGCGCACCTAGAGCCCGTGCTCCACAACAAGAGAAGCCACTGCAATGAGAAGCCCACGCACAGCAATGAAGAGTAGCCCCCGCCCACTGCAAAGAGAAGCCCACGCACAGCAATGAAGAGTAGCCCCCGCTCACCGCAACTAGAGAAAGCCCGCGTGCAGCAACGAAGACCCAACACAGCCAAAAATAAATTAAAAACTAAATTTATTTTAAAGAGTATAGACATTTTTAATATTCTTCAGAATATGTGACATCTTGTAAGCAAAAGAACAGAAATTGGTTGCTAGAGTTTGTAACTAATTACAACCATCATAATCTCATATTCCAAATTTTTGTTTTCATCACAAAAAGATTTTATTATTCTTATTAACTGACTTTATAGTGGAAGAAAAACTAATCTTTAAAAACAAGTATATAGTAAATATTTTGAATAGACATATACAATTGGAAATTCAAATTAAAATAATAATATGTCATTTGGCATGCATCAAACTAGCAAAAATGTTGAAGTCTGGTAACATCAAGACCTTGAAGATGCTGAGAAATAGAAGCTTGCATACATGACTGGTAGAGTATATAATGGTACAACCATTGTAGTAAACTGAATCATTGGTCATAATTCTTCATACCCTCCTTGTATTGGAATTATGATCCACAACTTTTCCAGATGGCTCTGCAGAATAAGCAGAGTATACTTCCCTACCCCACAGATGTTGGGCTTATGACTTGCTCTCACCAATGGAAAGTAGGCAGAAGTGACAGAGAAGTAGACAGTAGGCCAGTTCTAGATATGACCCACATGAGGTTTTACATATTTCCACTTGCCTTCTTTTTGCTCTTGCCATGTTGCATGAGAAGACTGGGTAGCTATTTGTGCAAGAGAATGAGAGACATGGAGCAGACCTGAATCCGACCTTAACCTAATCTGCAGCCTGGAGCCTGGAGCCCGGTGTCTGGAGTCAGGAATCCAGCCAAGCACATTTGAGTTGCAACAGGGAAAAATAAACACTTATTATTTTAAGCCACTAAGTTTTAAAGTGCTTTTTTGTTTTGTTTTGTTTTATGTAGCATTACTGCAGCAATCTCTGACTAATACAATCATATGTAAATTAATCTGGCAATATCCAATAAAACTGAAGATGCTGATATATGGCTAAGGAAGGGACACTTCCAAATATATGCCCTACAGCAGTGGTTCTCAGTCCAATCAGATCTAACACCTTTTATAAAAACTAATTTTAAACACCCTCTTTCTATCCTGTAACAAACTTAATAGTCTACCTACTCTCACACATAAATTTCAAAAATAACCAATATAATATCCTAACTCTAATATAAAGAAGAAGTAAACAGAACACAATTTGTAATCAAGGGCAGGACTGGGATAAGGCGAGCAAGGCACCTAGGGTATAAAATTTAAGGCAAAGTCATGCAAATGCTGAAGCTGCACCTGCAGGACTGAGAGAGTAGCTCCTTAAATTCTGCACCCAGGCACCTCACATGCCTCACCCTAGCCCTGGCCCTGTTTAAAATAATACAATTGTATTCAGAATGCAAATGTTTTCATGACTTTGGTAAAACATTTAATGAAGTAGACAGACACTTGTACCCTTACATAGCATCACCATGAATACAACAACTACCAATGCAGGCCGATACAAGTATGTCGTATTAGTGACTCAGATACTACAAATGGTATTGCTATTGGAGTCCTGAGTTTCCAAAATGGTGAACAATTCTTGGTGAAGTTCTTCCTTGCTATAGCAAGCTCTGAATAAATAGCCTTTACTTATTCCTTTTGGGTGGTCTCTGTTTATTTTTACAAAGGGAAGCAAAACTTCACTCCAGAAGCATGGGCTGTGCAAAGTGACTTCCATTTTAAGAGTACAGTATTTGAAGGGGAGAGGGAAGTAGCTTTACAGTGTAGAACTTGACAAACACTAAACCACCTCAGTCAGGTGATCAAGGTCAACATCAACAGTGACAAATCAAATTGATGGTATGTACCCATGATATGTAATGAAAATGGCATTTTACCTCTGTGGTCCTCCCTCCCCAAATCCATAATCCCAGAAAAATCATGAGAAAAACTCCTGACATACCCCAGTTTAGGGAGGTCTACAAAACACCTAACCAATACTCCTCAAAACTATCAAGTTCATCAAAAACAAGAAAAATATTAAACACTGTCACAGCCAAAAGAAGTCTAAGGAGACAACAATGTAGTGTGGTATACTGGATGGAATCCTGGAACATAGTAAAAGGACATTTGGTAAAAACTAAGGAAATTTGAATGAAGTATAGACTTCAATTAAAAATGATGTGTCACAAACGAATTTATCTATGAAACAGAAACAGACTCACAGCCATAGAGAACAGACTTGTGGTTGCCGTGGGGAAGGGGAGGTGTGGGAGGGATGGACTGGAAGTTTGGGATTAGCAAATGCAAACAATTACATATATATATTCAGATATATATATCTGAATCATTTGCAGTAAACCAGAAACTAACACAACATTGTAAATCAACTATACTTCAATAAAATAATTTTTAAAAAATGATGTGTCAATATTGGTTCCTTAATTGAAACAAATGTACCATAATAATGTAAGATATTAGTAATAGGGTAAACTGGATGTTAGGTATATGCGAACTCTCTGTACTATTTTAGCAATCTTCTGTAAATCTAAAAGTATTCTACAAAATGTAGTTTATATATTTATGTTAAAAATAGAGAAATAAAAAACAATATTAATACTTATGGCAAAATGTTAACATAAATAATGTTTAAATACAGGTAGGGGGTCACCCCATTATATTATTTCTTGTCCTTTTCTTTATGGGTAAAATATGTCATAATTAGAATTTTTTTCAAATTTTTAAAATCCTTCACAATGAACTCCAGTTTAACCCCAACAGATACTCACTTTGCTCCCTTTTTCACTCTCTCTTCAGCCACACATGCAGTTTTCTGAAGGCACCAAGCAATATGACACTCCTTTGTAATACAGTTCCATTAGCCTAGGGGTTCTGAGAGCAACTGAAAACTCAAAAACTACCACCAAGAATTTAAAGCTTTCTTTCATCCCCTTGTTTTGTATTCATTTGCTCCTTTGTATTCCACACATTGCACTTTGGATTAGAGCTGCTAATGTGCCTGTTTCTCTTTCCCTCTCTGCACTAAGTACCTTGAGGCTAGGGACCACATCTTTGTCATCTTTCTTTTCCTCCACACCCACACCATGTAGTGGGACTTGCTAACAGTATGACTCAATGGATTTATTATTTGATGGTAAGAGACTAGAGGTTCAAGATAAAAAGTCCTTTTCTACAACAAATAAATAAGAACAAGATCCGGAAAGAGATTAGTGAATTTGGCTTTGAAATTACCCATGAGGTTTAAGCAGTTCCAGGAAAATTATGAAAATGGTCAATAGAGTACAAAGAGTTAAGGAATAAAAGTAAGAAATCATCATAACTGGTTTGCAGGGCAGAAATAGAGACACAGATGTAGAGAACAAACGTATGGACACCAAGGCGCGAAAGTGGGGGTGGTGGTGGGATGAATTGGGAGATTCGGACTGACATGTATACACTGATATGTATAAAATAGGTAACTAATAAGAACCTGCTGTATAAAAAAAATTTTTTAAATCATCATAAAAAGCTTATTCATCCTGACCAGGAATGGAGTTCCTATAACTACTGTCATAAATTTCTCCTCAAATTTGAAGGGAAACAGAAAATACAGAAAACAAATGTGTAAATAACAATGAAGAAGGAGAACAGAAGAAGGAAGGAAGGGAAGAAAGAGAAAGAAAGAAAAAGAGAGAGAGAGAGAGAGAGGGAGAGGGAGGGAGGGAGGGAGGGAGGGAGGGAGGGAGAGAGGAATGAAGGAAGGGAGGGAGGGAGGGGAGGGAAAATAAACTACCAGTCTAAAAACAGACTCAAGAGAAAAAGCTGACTGAGTGAGGCACTGAGAATTATAGAACAAGGCCAATATTATAGTGGTAGCAGCAAAAACAGCTACAACTAAACATCTAAAATATATTAAGCATTAGATTGTGCGAGGCACTATGCTAAGGTTTTACTCATATTATTTCATTATATCCACATAACAATCCTATTATCTTCAGTTATAAATAAGGTAAATAGTGTTATGATCACAGAACTGGTACATGACTTGAACCCATACTGACCTTGTGCTAAAATGTGGTAAGGGCATGATTATACATTATGGCGGTCAGTAATTCAGGAGTGGCAAGGCTGGATACAATTTACACAATTAGCTGAGACTGATGGGCCTCCTATAACACTGACTGGACCAGCTGGAACCTGTAGACCTGCCCCAGGATGGCGATATGCACAGTCTGCCTGACCAAAGCCACACTTTAATGTCCTCAACAATGGGTACCAGTGAGAGGGTAAGAAGGGACAGTGGTCCTGAGCACCAGGAGCCAGAAGTAACTATAGCGCCCCCTGGAGCACTCATGGACAGGAGTGGGCATTAACAGCTGTCATTAGGGGCACAGTAGCCCTGCTGGACCCTGTGGGCTCAGAATTGTTACTATTTATTCATTCTAATATATCCTCAGTCTTACACTTCCAGGCCAGTATAGCCTGAGACATCCAGGTTTATTTGAGTTACTTTGTAATCAGTGGCAAAAAAAAAGGCAATAGGAATGATGCAAACTCATAAGCAGCAAAGTGAATCCCTTGATAATTTGCAACACTTTATCACATCATGGGTGGTTTGACTTACACTCATCTTATCTCTAACAGTAACACATTATACATTAATTTTTCATTGATTTGAGAATTTTACCACCCCATTTGGGATAATTTGCTGCACCCTGAGGTAGGAAAACTAGGACAGGTTAAACATGAGCACACAACCTTGTGCTGCAAGCAACAGTTATTTGTTCTCTGGTGCCTCTAAGAAAAGAGGTGAAAGCAATGTGCCAAGATTGGGAGAGAGCAGTTTTCATCTAAACACAAAGTGGAAATAACGTAATGTCATTTCACAAATACAGTTGGGCTTCTTACCTAGGAGTACATGTGAACATTGTCTTGCCTAAACTATTTTTAAGAAAAGCAATTTGAAAGGATTGACACTGTCTAGCTGCCACTAGTCAATGCTAAAAAGAGATTTCTGTAAAGCCAAGTATCAATAGCATTCATGTATCGATAGCATATTTTTAATGAAATATAACATTTTATCAAAATAATAAATGACTAACGGCATATAATACATTAATAAAATACTGTCTTAATATCTAAATATTTTTATATCTTCCTTTGTTTTTGCAACTGTTACAAACAGAATAATATACATTAAAAAGGATTTTATATTTCACTACTAGCTCATGTTTGTTCCTAGAAAGTGAGCTAGACATGAGACAACAGATGGTTATAATGTTCAAGACGTGGTAGAGAAAAGCCCTTGCCTGTGACAACTGTTACACAACTTCATTTCTCTGGCTATTCCCAGCCTGCAATCACTGTACTTACTAATATCATTTAAGTTTTCCCTTTGGACTGAGTAATAATAAATCTTTGTTTTCTCTTAGCAGCTGGTCAGTTTTCATGAAAGCTTTGAATTTATTTCCTCACCACCCTGAAGAGTAACATGTTATTTATCTTTTTAAAATATTTAAATTACTCTTCTCCATCACATATATTGTCATGGTTAAAACTAAAATTGATCATTTTTAAGAATTAAAATTCTTTTAACTGTTTTTAAAATCTACCAGAAATTAACTGTTACATTATTTTCTGAGGCAAAGCAATAAAAAAAAAAACCTGTTTGTGTAAAAACCAAACAATTTTAGGAATAATTTTACAGCTAAAACTAATTTATGTCTGCATATCTTTGCTCAAACTTAATTTATGTTATGTTGTCATCATTTCTGTACTTTCCCTTGAAGAAACTGATTATTCAAATAATGTAAAAGAAAAAAAACTTATTCATAAGTTAATAACCTTCTCCAGTTGATTAGATTTGCTATTCAGGCTTTTACTGAAGGATAATGCATATACAACTTCCAGTTTGGAGAAAAAACAATTGAGAAGCAAGTTTCTAATATTTAAAAACTGTAATTTAGCCTCTCAAACTTCATCTGTCAAATGTAAGGGTGCAATTAAAAACACTGTCCCCTCTAAAAAAAAAAAAAAAAAAAAACCACACTGTCCTTGCTAAAAGAGTCAAATAAGCTAAGAAAAAAGTTTCTCTCTAAACCATAATGTCAAGTACTCTGAGCCTGAACTGAGAAAAGCAAAATTTGTTTTATTTTAAATAAAAGATGTCAAGGATAGAGGATAGCAATTCCCCTCCCCTTCCAGCAATGCTCAGGCGAAAAGTACAAACCAGATCACACCAGTTCTTACTACGTGACACTACCAGAATCTAAATGTATGTCACGGAAAGAGCATTATTTTGTTAGTTCTATTAGTAATGCCCAATAAACAGCACCTATCAAATAAATGAAAAAGATCAATTTTGTGGGGAAGTAAACTTCATTCTCTCATTTCCAAGAGAAGGAGACTAGAAACTGGAAAAGCTTAACAGAGGGAAGAAATGTAAGCATTCTACTATTACCTACTGCTAATAAAATAACATTTTAGAATGGTATTACAACTGACTTCAAAATAAAACAAAGCAAAAACCCCTCTAATTCTAGATTACATGTAGATTCAGATTCAAATTGCTTATTTTTAAAAGCCACTTCTTTTTTTTAAGACTTTTATGCCTCAGAGCATGTCAACTGTTCATGCTATTTTATTTTATTATTTACAATTTTTTATTTTTTTAATAAATTTGTTTATTTTTATTTATTTATTGGTTTTGGCTGCATTGGGTCTTCATGGCTGTGTGCACTCTTTTCTCTGGTTGTGGCAAGCAGGGCCTACTCTTCATTGTGGTGCACGGGCTTCTCATTGCAGTGGCTTCTCTTGTCACGGAGCTCGGGCTCTAGGTGCATGGGCCTCAGTAGTTATGGCACGTGGCCTCAGTAGTTGTGGCTCGCGGTCTCCAGAGCACAGGCTCAGTAGCTGTGGTGCACGGGCTTAGTTGCTCTACGGCATGTGGGATCTTCCCGGACCGGGGCTTGAACCCGTGTCCCCTGCATTGGCAGGTGGATTCCCAACCACTGCACCACCAGGGAAGCCCCCGTGCTATTTTAAATTGCTAAGCTTTCTTACTAAAAAAAAGAAAAAAAAAAAAAATGTCCTTGCTCACTGACCTAAGAGATTCCTTTAAAGTTCTCTACAGGCTTGCTCAAAATTTCAGAAACAGTGACACTTAACCAAGATCCTTTATTAGATTTGGAAGTCAACTTATGCAACAAAGTTAGGGTTCTCCACAGAGTATACTTGTTACTAGTACACCTTCAATTTCTTAAAATTCAGAGGGAAAACAAATATTCCCACAGATAAATGTTGCCTTATTTTGCTGAGAGATTTAGTAACTACAATTAAAACAGTGACTCTTTTGGCCTCAGCCACAGCTAGTATGACATACTGCTAGAGCTGAATGGCCCTGTCAGTTTCTTATTTTAGCACAGCAGGTAGTGCAGGAAAGTCTGCCATATTTGAATGACTGCTAACTATAACACATGAGAAACTGTCCTGATCCATTGTAACATAAAAAACGAATTTCATTACATAAGCCCTCTCTACCAGGAAACTCAAAATGCTTATAGATATCTTTACAGTGACATCTCAAATACAATAAGGATGTTGGCAGATATTATTTCATGATTACAACAAACAGACATTCAGTAGTGTGGCTACAAACAATCCAATAGTTCATTATCCTGCTTAGTGCAATTCTTAGATATTCTTTCTTTTAATTTATATTTTTAATTAATTTATTTATTTTTAATACAATTTTTAAACGTAATTTCCATTTACAGTTATTACAACATATTGGCTATATCCTCCCTGTTGTACAATACATCCTTGAGCCTTACACTCAATAGTTTGTGCCTCCCACTCTCCCACCCTTGTATTGCTCCTTCCCCCTTCCCTCTCCCCACTGGTAACCACTAGTTTGTTCTCTATATCTATGAGTCTGCTTCTTTTTTGTTATATTCACTAGTTTGCTGTATTTTTCAGATTCCACATATACATGATATCATACAGTATTTGTCTTTCTCTGACTTATTTTACTTAGCATCATGCCCTCCAAGTCCACCCATGCTGCTGCAAATGGCAAAATTTCATTTTTTATGGCTGAGTAGTATTCCATTGTATATATATA